>NC_088645.1:13594050-13715504 GCF_964019385.1 Sycon ciliatum
GAACTGTTCGTGCTGTGATCTACAAGCGTCGTATGGTCTCGTCGGGTCAAAATGAAAAACCTACTACTACTGTATTTGACGGACCTATTGAAGATGGCACAAAGAATTATTGTTATTTTGAGTGCTTTGTATATGTGACTCCTTTTTAGGCTGTCCCCGGGGAAAATTGCGATTCCGCGGCCGCGTTTTTTTCCGCGTTTTTTGCGATTTTTTAAAAGACCGCGTTTTCCGCGATTTTCCCGCGTTTTTTGAACTTTTTGTTGCACTACACGTACACACAGTGCACTTTTCGGTCAGCAACGTCTCATCGTGGCGGCTTTTTACTCAAATAATGGGTGCTTTATACACCAGAGACTTGTAACTGATTGATTTCACTACATACTCACTGAAAATTGCCGCATTCACCGCATATTTACCGCATATTTACCGCAAATTCACCGCAAATTATGCCGCGTTTTTCCCCGCGTTTTTTGCGATTTTTTTCCGCAATTTTCCCCGGGGACAGTTTAGGGATTGAATGTCATGCTTTGGCTAGTCGTGATAAATCCAATATTGACTTCGCACTAGGTCAATATAGAAAATAAAACTTCGTAAAAGACCCCGCAAGCTCGGCCTTTCCTCGGCTCTTATTTCCTATATTGACATCGTACTCCGTCAATATTCACGATATGATGATATGATATTAGAATACATATCACTGGCTGCCCGAGATCGTGACTACAGTCGGTCTCCTGATAGTAGATCTACTGGGAGGCTGCACTACTGTGGCTACTGGTCACATGATAGTGCCCCCGGTGCAGGTACAGCATAATTAATAGTAATACGAAGCAAAGGAGAAGGCAGAGTAAAACTTACTTTGAAGCATCATGAAGAACGTTTAGAAAAATATCGAGTTGTAATAGGAAATAGAATAGAAGGGTGAGATCATAGCAGCTGCTTATAAAACTTCAACAAAATCAGTCAATTTTCATTAGTTCAAAAAAAAAAAAGAGTAAATTATCGTGTCCGTTCCCGAAGGGCCAAGGGAACCATTAGTTTGAGGGATGTGAAAAGGGAATTCATCTGCAGAAAACAATTGACTGTAATCGCATCACCGGGGGGGGGGGGGGGGCATCGTCAATTTTCAAATACAGGACATGTACCCTGCCTACCTTTCTAAGATACCCGGCTGATTATGATTGTACATGTACATGTTTTGTGTGTGTGTGTGTGTGTGTGTGCGCGCACGCACGCGCGCGCGTGTGTATGTGTGTGTGTGTGTGTGTGTGTGTGTATGTGTGTGTGTGCGCGTGTGTGTGTGTGTGTGTATGTGTGTGCGTGTGTGCGAGCATACTGAGTTTGTGATACTTGTACAATGTAATAGCACCAGTGCTTACACTGGGGGGAAAGAGTCAATATCGAGATGAGTAAATGGCACATAAGCCACCATACATATAGTCCAGGGCTTGAAAGATAGTATAACAGAGCAAGACAAACTCATCAGTTCAAATTCCAGACTATTCTAAGCCGCCGCAGAATGAACTGACGTGAATAGTGGGTGTGAATGAACTGCGGTCTTGGAGCAGTTTGACGGCATCTTGGCGTACAGCTCTTTTGAAATGACTTAGCGAGGTGTAAGGGTAATCTCAATATCTCTGCTTGGATGAGTGACCAGACCATATTCTTTCTGAATATCATCAACACCTGCTAGCTGGAACCTGAAGCGTCGACACAGCATGCTAATCACAATCTGAACTTCGGCAATGGCAAACTGATAGCCAGGGCACCTACGGCCAGACAGGCCGAACGGCTCAAACGATCGGGCAGGTCGTGCGGCAACATTCTCTGGAGTGAAGCGGTCAGGGTCAAACCTTTGCAAACACAACAGAAGACCACAACACAGCACTCTAAATCACACCATATCTTATGGTTTGTAGAGTTAAAACGAACAAACAAGCTTGATGGAGAAATGCCAGTAATACAGAACATGACATGATCGTATGAGCAAGAAGTGAGGGGAGATAAGCACCGTCAACATGTCCATCAACACCCAATACTCTCAGGCCCAGAGCCAGCTGCTCATGACAGTACGTGAAGTGCAACACTTACAAGATGTCCTCTCCGGGACGGGAAATGATAAATTAGAATATGTAGTGACTTGAGCCTGAGGAGACTGACAACTCACCTGTCAGGGTCGGGCCAGATTGTAGGATCATTCAGGACAACTCCCAGTGCAATCACAATCGAAGACTGGACCGGGAAATTCAGAACAACAACAAATGACAGGCTCAAATGACACAGGTTCAAGGGACGTGCAGAAAAGCAACCTCTCCATCAAATAGTATAGTTTTATTTAGTTGGATTGGTCGGCATACAACACATATGTTTCCTTCCAAGCTTGCATGTGTAGTTGCTGAACAGGCATTCATGACCCCCAATTGATTGTTTCCCCAAGGTAAGCGGCTGTACGTGTATCTATGCGTGCATGTGTGTATGTGTCCATGTGTGTATGTGTCCATGTGTGTATATTATACGTGTGTGTGTGTGTGTGTGTGTGTGTGTGTGTGTGTGTGTGTGTGTAGTGTGTGTGTGTGTGTGTGTGTGTGTGTGTGTGTGTGTGTGTGTGTGTGTGTGTGTGTGTGTGTGAGAGAGAGAGAGAGAGAGAGAGAGAGAGTGAGTGAGTGAGTGAGTGAGTGAGTTCCGGGTTTTGTAGTGGTGTTGAGTTCGAAACAGGACGACTGACGACACATTATCCAGACATTACAACGGGAACAGGTAGGTTGGGGGAACGACATTTATTAGAGACGACGAGACAAGAGACCAAGACGAACGAAACGACTACATTGTAGAGTGAGAAAGAGATCAAGTCTGAACGGCAAAAATAAAGGGCCTGGGTAGCTATGGCAAATATGGGCGCGCAAGTAGCTACCCAGGCCAACGGAACAAAAGGAGACAAACGGTGAGTACGCAAGTGCATGCAGGCCAGCTAGAAAAGGTACGGGAGGAGGTACCTAACAGTGGAGTAGCTCACTCTCCCAGTAGCGTTCCTACTGGACAATCTGACAGTGTCCACATTCAAGACTGACAGTAGCCTCACTACCTCTCCCTCTTCCCTCACTGGATATCCAGTCACTGAGTGCTTTCTTGAGTTACTAGTGCAAGCTATGCTATCAGAAGTATGCAGAGGAATGTACCTCCGCCCCGTGCTATTAATGGAGACGTTCCTTTATTGGAGACTGTTCCCTTATTATTTCAACCTCATTTCAGAGGCGTTGCCATGCCAAATTCATGTCAGACACACACATTTCAGGGGTTTTTCGCCGGTACAGATCATGAATTTACACAGTGTGCTTATAATGGAGATTGAGCACTTTATTTTTTGAATGCCGCCCCAAGGTGTTCTATTATTGGAGACATGCTATTATTAGAGACTGTGCTTATATTAGAGATAATACGGTAATCGACTGTGCACTGCATGCAACGACTTACGTTCTATAGGCGCCGAGGGCGCCGGCCCCGGTCAATCGACTGGATTTCCATGTCCGCGACAGTACATTGTATTGCATTCGGTATTATTTTACTTGGGCATTCCCAACAGACCCTCTAAGACGTCTTCTTACAGGGTGCCCAAGATGAATGAGTGTGTTTTAAAGTTCCTGGTGAAATGAAATGGGGATATGATTAGTGCGGAAGGATTCGGGAAGGGCATTAAAAAGCGGTCAGCACCAAGGGATGAAATAGATTTGTACGTGACTGTACACAAAATACTTACTCCGGCAGGGATAGTGTAGCCGTTAAGTTCAATGTCTTCATCGAAGACGCGCGCAGCCCAAGGCGCCAGAACTGAACACCGCAGCGATTCATCGACAACCCGACGCGAGACCCTACATTGGAGCAGATCATATTCATTGCATGTGATAATGTCACGCTTCTGGATAGGCTGGGGTGGCACATATAATTGCATGAAACTGGAAGGAAAAACACCAGACAGACCCGTGCCTGTCCTATATACTCCAACAGTCGAACAGCATCTAAAACTCAACCTCTACAACCGTGCACAGTACTGCCGCCGTCAGCCTGGAAGATAATGACCTTCGGACGGCGAAAAGTGTTGTGTTTTGCAAGTTGTTGTTATTTGTGCTGTTGAAAGTATGCAATGAAAATTAATGGTCACCAGTTCCGAAGACAGTTTCCTTATATTCATGAATTATTCCGAGGGTGTCATTCGCGAGGTTGATTGCACTACTGTAACTCTGCTGCACCACAAATAGACAGCTTACACCCCAAGGCTAGACTGGGTGGAGCAACATCAGAGTACAGCTTACACCCCAAGACTAGACTGGGTGGAAGGTGTGACTAGGACCCAGCCAATACATGTGTCATGGCCGCGCTTGGCGGGTTTGTGACTTGGCTTAGATCAGTCTAGTGGCTACCCAGGTAGACGACCAATATAGTCGCCATCCAAGTTGCTAGCTCACATAGAACGACAGGTTTCTAATTCCACTTGAACAGTGTTTATTTGAACCATTGCAGTACTAGATCGAAAGATCAAGTGTGTAGAGTCAAAAGACCAAAGCAGGAGAGAGTCGGAGTGACTCTCTCAGAATCGAGAGGAGTAGTGAGCTCCCCGAGAATCGAGGATGAATGTTAGCAAAACAGCTCCTTATATATGCTACATTATGTGATCAAAAGTATACAGTGGCAAGAATGCGTAAGGATTATTTCTATATTACAAACAGTGGTGCAATATGTGCAATCAGCCAAACTAGAATATAGTACAAAGAATGATCAATCAATACGGGGAGCTCGCTCACCCACATTACATGAAAGGACTCTGAGGCTCTTCGTGCGACGGGGGCCTGGAGTATGCTGTCGGAAGTTGCTGCAGCTAGAGCACGCCGCCTCCGTACGCTGCCTTGGTCGTTGGTCACCCTTCATCTCCTGCCCGTAGGCTCTTCCCTCTCATTACCCCGTAGGGTGCTTCACGGTCAAGCCGTGACCTCTCCCAAAAAGGGGATAACGGAGTCCGCAGTGCGCGAAGCACTTGCAGGACCCTTTACGTCGTACGACGCGAGAAGAGGTGCCATGCTTGCTCGACTAACAAAGGTATCAGCTCCCTTGCAGGACTAAGCAGGGTCCCCTCAAGCTCAACAGTGTAGTGAGTACAATGCTGACGACTTGTACTGAAGGTGTAGCCGCCGTACAACAACACTTGTGACTCGAGGCCACGAGTTGTAAGCCATGATTGCTCAACTAACGAAAGTGCCAAATCCTTCGCGGGACTAATCATGGTTCTTACAGAACTCTAGAATATTTCGGAGCCCAGCTTTTGGCTGCTGAACTCAATGCATGGTCGCTTTCATGACGAGTCTGATCCGGGTCATGACAATTCCCCGGCCTCTCAAGAATCACGTCCCCGTGATCTCAACTAACATTAAAGTCAGCGAGTCGTGACGGTAACCGCCTAGCTCTCGTTGGCCAAGCCAACGGGTTCTGCACCGCAACAGGTACGGGCATAGAGTACGAAATGTGGCTCCACAGGAGGGACATTTCCATCAAAAAAATTTCCAACTTCAAATGAAACTGGTACTGCTCCACTATCGTAGAGATGAGCCTGGTGCTGATGATCAACACGCAGCTTGTCATGTACAACTAAATGCACGTTGCACATCTTCACGCAAGCGTATACGTATGACAGTTCGCCATTTCGTGTCATCTCAGATGAATGTAGACCATAGGCCATAACGTGTGGTCGACACACCCTTCTACCACGTTGGTATCCGGTTCAGTACAAAAACTGCTGCAGAGCTCCAGGAGCCATTTCATAGATTTGGTGGTATCCAACGAATCGGTTCCACCCATTACAAAAGACCTTGGCGACCTCGCCAAGACTTCCACGGTAGGTTCATTGCTGCCAGCAAGGACAGACACAATGGCATACGCCTAGTAGCCTGTGCAACAGGACCACGATCACGTGTCTCAATTTTGTAGTGTAGCACCGAAGTGCGATCAAACTCAGATGGGTTCAAAGCGAACGCATCTCGATACCGAAGCACTAAGGCTTGCAAGCAGTGGATCTCCTCGCAGGAGATACCAGATTGTCCCAGAGATGTCTCATTACCATCTCTTCCGACCCCCACTTCCGTGTGTTCCAGGTCCGAGTCCCAGCTCGTCCACACACCTAGGCTCCAGGATCGAGTCCAGCTCGTCCAACCTACAGGCTCCAGGGTCGAGTTCGTCCTCGCCCAACCTCAAAGGTTCCATGGATGAGTTCGTCCTCTTCCAACCTTTCCGGGGGTCCACAACCGGACATCTTGCGCCAATGCGCAACTGCTTCCAGACCCCGAGAGAGTCCTCCGTCTCAGCTATTTGAACTGATTCCTCTCCCTGGCCATCAGCCAGAGTGTCTTCGGTCACGATACTCACGACCTCAGATATTGGTTCTAACCGACCAATCTGCATTGCCCTCTCTAGAGCCACTGCCTCGTCAGAGTAATTCAACACCCGTACGGGAACACCATCCACCGTAGGGCTCACTAGCGCATGCGCCATCATGACATCATTCATTCCTTGAAAACACCCATCAGGTATCGTCAAGGCACAGGTCGGCAACCCTTCCGACGTGTCTAGCACGGCGTTAACCGTCACCTCCGACAGGGGAGTATCACTTCACGCCTCCGCAAGCGAAGAACGTGCTCTCGTTTGCCATCACCATCATGGCTCGGCGGAACGACATCAGCTTTAGAAGCTTTTAAAAATGCACTCCTCCATCACCCGAAGTGATCTCGCAAGGAATTGGGACAGCACATCGCGTCCAATGTCAGAACCAGTAACCAACATCATACTCAGTACGTGACGAAACACCACAGGGTGCGGACGTCGCGACATATCCGACACCAAACAGGCATCGTCCAACACAGAAATGCTGGTTTCAGGTGGGCATCAGCTCACTAGTGATTTCCATCACACTCCAATCAAAACATTCGAGATCCGCATCAACGAACTCAAATCAGCAGTTGTTCAAGCTCTCTGCAGAACTTGTTACTGTATCATCGTTTCAGCCAGCATCTCAACTGGTGCGCCCAGTTTCGAAATCTGGCTTCGTGACTCCGTCACACGACAAGGACATAGTCCTCTTGACTGTTTTTGAACCGTCAAAGTTCAAAAAGAACAGCAACACTCCTCAACTGCAGCTGAGGGCAACGTAGAAGCTAAGCTTCATGCAGTCATCGATCCTGCCACTGCAAGACGACTCAAAAAGCCTAAAAGCATTTCGCTTCTCGAGCAGTTTCTGTGCAAGCGCTGACAAAACAGCAGAGTTTCCTCATTGCACGTCCTTGCAAGAACCTCCGTGGGTTCGAACAATGCGCCGTCTACACCGCAAATCGAGTGCAGCTGACACATATCTCAGACCAACAAGTGGTGCGGGAGTCGAAACTCTCGTCAGCGGCATGACCGACTTTCGCCAGGTCTTCCGGAACAAGTTGGCACGCCAACTGGTAAAGGTAGCAACAGCTACAAAACAGAACGAGTTCACGTTCCATGTGCACGCACTCAGACAGAGTGTTCAACTGAACGGACCAAGGCCAGAACAGAACAAAACAGTTCGCTTCCGAATCCACTTGAGAACTGCATGCAGCCTCGTGAAATCGACATCAAATTCACACCTCTGCGTGCTCGAGTAAACAAGAGCTCAGAGTTCAGCATGGACCAGTGCACACCGAGTTACCATGGTTACGACTACTCTGCCGGAGCAACAGCAAGACGCAACTTGGATCCTGGTCACAGCACCAAATGTCATGGCCGCGCTTGGCGGGTTTGTGACTTGGCTTAGATCAGTCTAGTGGCTACCCAGGTAGACGACCAATATAGTCGCCATCCAAGTTGCTAGCTCACATAGAACGACAGGTTTCTTGAACAGTGTTTATTTGAACCATTGCAGTACTAGATCGAAAGATCAAGTGTGTAGGGTCAAAAGACCAAAGCAGGAGAGAGTCGGAGTGACTCTCTCAGAATCGAGAGGAGTAGTGAGCTCCCCGAGAATCGAGGATGAATGTTAGCAAAACAGCTCCTTATATATGCTACATTATGTGATCAAAAGTATACAGTGGCAAGAATGCGTAAGGATTATTTCTATATTACAAACAGTGGTGCAATATGTGCAATCAGCCAAACTAGAATATAGTACAAAGAATGATCAATCAATACGGGGAGCTCGCTCACCCACATTACATGAAAGGACTCCGAGGCTCTTCGTGCGACGGGGCCTGGAGTATGCTGTCGGAAGTTGCTGCAGCTAGAGCACGCCGCCTCCGTACGCTGCCTTGGTCGTTGGTCACCCTTCATCTCCTGCCCGTAGGCTCTTCCCTCTCATTACCCCGTAGGGTGCTTCACGGTCAAGCCGTGACCTCTCCCAAAAAGGGATAACGGAGTCCGCAGTGCGCGAAGCACTTGCAGGACCCTTTACGTCGTACGACGCGAGAAGAGGGGCCTTGCTTGCTCGACTAACAAAGGTATCAGCTCCCTTGCAGGACTAAGCAGGGTCCCCTCAAGCTCAACAGTGTAGTGAGTACAATGCTGACGACTTGTACTGAAGGTGTAGCCGCCGTACGACAACACTGTGACCATCTAGAGAGGGCAATGCAGATTGGTCGGTTGGAACCAATATCTGAAGTCATGAGTATCATGACCGAAGACACTATGGCCGATGGCCAGAGAGAGGAATCAGCTCAAATAGCTGAGACAGAGGACTCCCTCGGGGTCTGGAAGCAGTTGCGCATTGGCGCAGATTGTCCCGCTCTAACTCCCCGCTGTGGAAGGGACGAGCTGGTCTCAGTCCAGGTACCCACTGGTAGTGGAAGGGATGAGCTGGGCTTAGTCCAAGTGCCCACTGTTGGTGGAAGGGATGAGCTGGGCTCAGTCCAAGTACCCACTGTGGGTGGAAGGGATGAGCTGGGCTCAGTCCAAGTACCCACTGCTGGTGGAAGGGATGAGCTGGGCTTAGTCCAAGTACCCACTGCTGGTGGAAGGGATGAGCTGGGCTTAGTCCAAGTACCCACTGTTGGTGGAAGGGATGAGCTGGGCTTAGTCCAAGTGCCCACCACTGTTGGTGGAAGGGATGAGCCGGACTCAATCCAGCCCACAGCGGCGGGCGGAGGAAGAGATGGACAATCTGGTATCTCCTGCGAGGAGATCCACTGCTTGCAAGCCTTAGTGCTTCGGTATCGAGATGCGTTCGCTTTGAACCCATCTGAGCTTGGTCGCACTTCGGTGCTACACCACACAATTGAGACACGTGATCGTGGTCCTGTTGCACAGGCTACTAGGCGTATGCCATTGTGTCTGTCCTTGCTGGCAGCAATGAACCTACCGTGGAAGTCTTGGCGAGGTCGCCAAGGTCTTTTGTAATGGGTGGAGGGTGAGTGGAACCGATTCGTTGGATACCACCAAATCTATGAAATGGCTCCTGGAGCTCTGCAGCAGTTTTTGTACTGAACCGGATACCTACGTGGAAGAAGGGTGTGTCGACCACACGTTATGGCCTATGGTCTACATTCATCTGAGATGACACGAACTGGCGAACTGTCATACGTATACGCTTTGCGTGAAGATTTGCAACGTGCATTTAGTTGTGCATGACAAGCTGCGTGTTGATCATCAGCACCAGGCTCATCTCTACGATAGTGGAGCAGTACCAGTTTCAGTTTGAAGTTGGAAATTTTTGATGGAAATGTCCCGCCTGTGGAGCCACATTTCGTACTCTATGCCCGTACCTGTTACGGTGCAGAACCAGTTGGCTTGGCCAACGAGAGCTAGGCGGTTACCGTCACGACTCGCCGACTTCCAAGTTGGGTAACATCACGGGGACGTGATTCTTGAGAGGCCGGGGAATTGTCATGACCCGGACTCGACTCGTCGTGAAAGCGACCACGCAATGAGATTCAGCAGCCAAAAGCTGGGCTCCGAAATATTCTAGAGTTCTGTAAGAACCATGATTAGTCCCGCGAAGGATTTGGCACTTTCGTTAGTTGAGCAATCATGGCTTACAACTCGTGGCCTCGAGTCACAGTGTTGTCGTACGGCGGCTACACCTTCAGTACAAGTCGTCAGCATTGTACTCACTACACTGTTGAGCTTGAGGGGACCCTGCTTAGTCCTGCAAGGGAGCTGATACCTTTGTTAGTCGAGCAAGCAAGGCCCCTCTTCTCGCGTCGTACGACGTAAAGGGTCCTGCAAGTGCTTCGCGCACTGCGGACTCCGTTATCCCTTTTTGGGAGAGGTCACGGCTTGACCGTGAAGCACCCTACGGGGTAATGAGAGGGAAGAGCCTACGGGCAGGAGATGAAGGGTGACCAACGACCAAGGCAGCGTACGGAGGCGGCGTGCTCTAGCTGCAGCAACTTCCGACAGCATACTCCAGGCCCCGTCGCACGAAGAGCCTCGGAGTCCTTTCATGTAATGTGGGTGAGCGAGCTCCCCGTATTGATTGATCATTCTTTGTACTATATTCTAGTTTGGCTGATTGCACATATTGCACCACTGTTTGTAATATAGAAATAATCCTTACGCATTCTTGCCACTGTATACTTTTGATCACATAATGTAGCATATATAAGGAGCTGTTTTGCTAACATTCATCCTCGATTCTCGGGGAGCTCACTACTCCTCTCGATTCTGAGAGAGTCACTCCGACTCTCTCCTGCTTTGGTCTTTTGACCCTACACACTTGATCTTTCGATCTAGTACTGCAATGGTTCAAATAAACACTGTTCAAGAAACCTGTCGTTCTATGTGAGCTAGCAACTTGGATGGCGACTATATTGGTCGTCTACCTGGGTAGCCACTAGACTGATCTAAGCCAAGTCACAAACCCGCCAAGCGCGGCCATGACACATGCAGTGTACTTATCAAGCCACACAAGACAGCGAATCAGACACAAGGACACGCCGGGAATATGATATCAGCATTCGGAATTAGGATTAGAAATGGCGAGAGCGTGACTCACACAAGCGAGGAGATATTCTGTGGAGTAGGCACATGATCATCACCAAGAAACTCCTGAGCCTCCTCAGCAACTTGATCTTGTACAGCCATGTTGATCGAAAGGAAATAGATGGCCCAGGACAGAACTAGAACAAAGCACAGTGAAGCGTACAACACACAGAGAAGAAGCGGCCATCATAACCATGCATGCGTATGATCAGAACACAGCAACACAATCATACTACGGACTGTTTTCAGCCAGGGATATACTTACCACATACCCCAAGAAGATGGGTAGGATGGCGTTTTGACAAATGAGCATGCTGCATAGTTGACAGTGCCCGCATTTCCATAAAAAATTCTGTTGTGTACATGTACATGTATCACTATAAAAATAAGCAACGTGAAGAAAGTAAAAAAATAGGGCCTTTGATATTATTGCTACATGTATTTTAAAGTTATCACTATAGCCGATAATAATATAGTGTGTTACGCATGTGTTGATTCTTTGTTGCCATCATAATATCCGATATATCATTACATTCGATAATATTGGTTATAGTGATATTTTTACTGGATAAAATACGTTTTGCTTCACTGTAGCCGATATATTCTTATATCCGGTCACTCTATAGCCGATACAGACTGTACAGTCCTTTACTGGCAGTGAGTCGCCTGACCAAATGGCAGGCCTGATTCTACTGACATGTGAGTTCATGCGAGAGACTTACGATGACCAGTTGTATGAAAGCCACCAACTAGAAACGTCATTGCATCGCCATGAGTCTGCAGTCAGGCAAAGCGAAAATGAGTCCATTGATACAGCGTGTCACAGATTCATTACAAAAAAAAGGCACACATGACTATGATGAACTGCAGCCAGTACAATCTTGTTTGGGGCACACACACAAGTCAGCAAACGCTGCATCTGATGCTCTACGGGCAGTGAGAAACAGCCAGAGGTCCTTGAAAACGATGCAGGAAGGCAGCAACTCCAAACTTCCCGTAGCACCCTCGAAACAACTTCATTGTAAGGGCAAGCGGTGTGGCAACGTGATGTGGACGCTTGGGCCACCTGTGGTGGCAAGATGATTATGGTGAGCATGATAGACAGTCAAACTAGAATAACAGGAATATACAGGAATATAGGATGGAGGCTCTAGTCTTGGTGTGTGGTAAAGCGGCACTGACCTCTTCCTGTGAACGATCCATAGATAGAAGTCGGTCAATGAAGATGGTCTCGTCAACAGGGGTAGTGCCGTCCTGCCTCTCCTGAATGCAACGCTGCACTAGCGCATACATCGCATCACGACCTAGGAACACAACCAGATTAGACAACCCTGACTCACTACCAGACTTATCGGCATCGGTTGACACACCACCATGGATTATAGTACATCCCTCCACATCTTCTAAATCAACCCATTGATGACACTTTAAAAAAAGCGACAGGCACTCCCCCCCCCACCACCATCTTTTCTACTGGTAGTCTAACTAACATAACCGTGTAAAACTGACAAAATGACATCACACCTTTCTTGTCAACAATATGGGCAATGAGGTAATGCACACCACGCGCACTTTGAACACTCACAGTTCACCCAAAACAATGGGGGGGGGGGGGGGTGCGGCTTATACACCAGTGTGGCTTATACTCTGGAAAATGCAGTACCATTTTTGATTGGTTAACCAGTGCATGTACCGAACAAAGTAAACTGTATTTAGAATGAGTTCGTTGTGGTCAGTGTCCGCTGTGCCGAGCCTGTGACTTACATGTATTGAATCTTGCAATTCGTTCTTCTGATGGTGGCCTCATGTCCATACGCTGCTCCATCTCTGACCAGCACTAACAGATACCGGTGCATTCAAGAAGTCATTGCAAAAGAAGAACGTCAGCTACTGCATGGTTGCATAACTTATTTTTTATTTATTTTTGATATGCCAGAAGCGCATGCAAAGAATACCCATGAGACATCATAACAGCACAACACTGAGCATGAGTAGACAAATACATGTAGCATGAATGCCTACCAAATGCAAAGCTGTAGGCTGAATCCTGCGGCATGCATGGGTGTGCACGTCAGTATGAATATTATTTTTAAAGAAAAGAGAACTGGATCACGTAGCATGGCAAATGCGTGTACCTTGTGAACACCCAACTATTGCACCATCCTGGGCATAGTAGCTACTGAAGGACAAGTCACAGGTGTTAGCAGTACCGCGTAGCACTTACTGCATTGTAGTTTTCTCTCAGTTCGTCCAGCTCTCTTGCATTCGCAAAGAACTCGCCGAATGCACAGCGCGTGATGGACTTCATGGCAATGTGGAACATGTCCCGTGAAATGTTCACCCGCTCCCCGTGTCTACCATGTGCAACCTGTCCATAGGCATTCACATACTCTGATGCCACCTACAGTAAAAGAACCACATCATTATCAGCCATACAATGGTTACCAATAATAATGCAGGCATTACTCTAAAAGAATGATTCCCAGTTTCGAGTGAAGATCATGTCCACTCCAAGAAGACCCATTTCGGGCTGCGGGGTACTGTGCCTGACTGTTGCACTGGGGGAGGCAAGGGTGGCAAGCCGGGAGAGGAGATGAGCATCACCCTCCAGCACTACCAGTCTGTTTTAAAAGCCCAATCATAGGAACAGGAGGTCTCTAACATCTCCTACCCATACGGTCAGAATGTACAGTTTTATTCAAAGAATATCACAGGCTGGTAGCTAAACTAGTCAGGCGCAGCCAGCATCTGCCAATAAACAAGATGCAAGATATCCGAGCATACTGAATGGAGATGCCCAGAGTTTTACCATTACAGACCTAAGTACTGCAAGTTAAAAACTGACATACGTCAACAAATACACTATAAACAACTGACGTACAGCAACAAATACACTATAAACAACTAACGTACAGCAACAAATACTCCGTAGAGACATTGTAGAGTCCTATCCTGGAAAGGTGCCCGCAGAAGCTGGTGTCTGGACCTGCCCTCGCTGCCGTTTGCAAACTGGATGCTGTGTTCAGTGATCAGTGGTTCAAACAGTCTGAAGAGTTCCGCTGTAGCACACACACAAGCACACACACACGCACATGATATGTACGATCGTACACACACACACGCACACACACACACACACACGCACACGTACGCACACGCGCACACACACACACACACACACACACACACACACCTATGTGTGATAGTTGAAGCACCAGCAACCCGCGGGTTTCAGTCACACAGCGCAAAGCCAAGCGGGCCGCTATTCGCATCTTCCACATCACGATTTTAATAAAACATACACTGAGAAATCGGAATGACTTCTACATTGAACCAAGCACAAACTGAGCATAACGGTGGACAACAGTGGCTGGCTGAAGAGTGGCATACAAGCACAAACTGAGCATAACGGTGGACAACAGTGGCTGGCTGAAGAGCGGCATACCTGCACGGTTAAATGATCTGCTGAGCGTGCGAAACAGGTCAGGCGAGGCTACACTGAATACTCGCTGTGTGCCCAGGTGGAAGCGAACAAGAGGACTGCCAAGGTCAGTATGGAGCCTCTGCACGTATTGGTGCAGACTGCCTTCCGCATCGATGTCAGCTGCATTGCCAGTGCTGCAAAAGGGCACATAAATATTATTATTACCAAACTAGCTCGTTCACCCCCGTGCAACCACACATCAGAGCAACCTGAACAACCGTTATTGGTTACACGAGTCTGAGATTATCATTATAAATTGGGAGAGCAAAATATGAATTGCAAGTCGAAGCAGACCTCCATGACCAACAACTTCCTCTAAAGCCAAAAAGACCCACAGAAAATACAAGCTGGCATGCCTGCATGCATGCACGTATAAATTCATCATACAAGATGTACAACGCTAGCGTATACTACTCATATACAGCAACAGTCCGCAACAGACCAAGATTCAAAAGATGACGATTCAAAAGTCCGTCACTACGCAAATAAATTACTTGAACGAAGAGAACATCGATGAAGCGTAATTATTACTAAAACGGAAGTACTGCGAAGCAGTTGTACAGTTCAGAAATACAAAGAGGAATTAGACATGGAATCAACTGAGGAACATGTTGTCAAAATAAATAGTTCTTCGTCTTTAAAAAATAAAAGGAAAATACCACCTGTCTTGAAAATAGATAACACAGCACAGCACTGTATTCGCCTTCCGACGGCTGAATGGAATACTGTTGGATGCTAGGTAACACTCATTCTTATCGTCTTGGAGTACTGCCCTGTCAGTCACAGTGTCTTAGCACTATGTATACACATCTCATGCTTGAAAACACTAGTTATCCGCAATGCATCAGTCAGTGCAGGCTGCAGTAACTACAAGTTTGCATGCATTGAGATCGCACTCTGCCTCTACTAGCCGCTCTTGTTTGGCAACGTCTTGGCCTTTGACCTGCTGCACACGTGTCTTTGTGCAAGTTCCGCTTTTGCAGGAAATGTGTGCTTTTTGGCGTTTTCTGGACCCGTAGGTCTGTGCTTCCGGCAGCCTAATTCCCCCGCCAACATTTCAATCTTTGACCTCAGTTGTCCAGCATGCCAATATAGTGTTGGTGCATTTTCTGTGTGAGGATTGGTGGATAGTCATGAAACGCGAGATACAGCTTTTAATTCAGCCTAGTTCCATCGCTACCTTGTTTTTGGCACTTTCTGCAAGGGTATAGAACGTAAGCAACATATCGTAATGGTGGCACATACACCCAGCGGCAACAGAGCAGGCATGTCCAATGGAATACTGTATGGTCCCGGACAGTAGTACTGTTTGCTCCCCAAGTCCGGGTTGGCTCAGCCTGCTTGGCCCGATGATATGCACCACTGGGCCGTGGGATACGGGATAGGAAAAGTAGATTACCTGGGGTCGGATGGCTCAGCACCAGGGACTTCATCTGGACCACGTGTGGGTGGTGGTGAAACGGGCCGGCGTTGCTGGTGAAAACAAAGTACACAGTAATACAATGTACACAGTGTACACAGTGTATGTCATAATGAGCTTGCTGCTCTCCTACTCAGTCTTGTCATGAATCATACGGTGATGGCATGCAACATGGCCTAGGGCAAAGCTCATACGGAATGCAGGCATAAGACATGCCTACAATAACCCACAGCGAACATATGCCACACCGAGCGGGTTGCACCAAGACTCTCTGAGCACCTAAACCGGTTTATGTACTCTTGGTTGCACTCGTTAGTGCAGAGCATGTCTCCACCGGGATGACAGGGGACACTGAATAACGCCACCAGAGCTCTGGCACATCAGTGCAGGCTCATTAGGCAACCACATTATGACAACAGAGCTGTCTAAAGCAGGAATGCGACTCTAGAGTCGCCTAACTCATTCCCGGCATGATACTGGCATACTACCCCGTAGCGGTACCGCGGGCAGTGTCGCCATTGAGTAAACAACCAATGCTATCCACTGCTGTGCTCATCTGCATGCCTCCTGGTCAAATCTGGTTTGAAACACTCTCTGCACACTGTTCCACAAAATTATAGGTTAATCGTCACAATGCAGTGTTGTTCTATTCATTTCAAAGCCAGCTCCCAAGTAGCCAGAACATCTACATTTGTGTACAAGAGCTGTGAGCGAACACTTTCATTTTCAAAGCTGAACGTTCACATCCGTCACCACTATGCCGCGTGTCTACAAGTGCCGAAGCACTCCATAAGATTTAGTGCCACGCTTATGCATGTCCATGTGCAGTATTTATGCATACATGTATAAACGTTCGTACATACCCTGCTAGAAGTGCACACACCCTACTAGAAGTGCACACACGCCTCAAATGACACACACACACACACACACACACACCACACACACACACCATGTACCATGCATACGCCCATCGCAAGAGAAGCGCGCAAATCTGCAAATGCACTGGATGTACACCCTCAGATTTTTCTCTTATAGCAACGATAGCGGACAAGATCTGAATGAAACAGATCAAGACTAGCGCCAGATAACTGCCTAATCCACACAACTGGCGAAGCAATGCCGGTGGATCGCGCGCGCACGCACATATACACACACAAACACACGCATGCACGCACGCATGCACGGGCGCGTATATCTACACACTATGTTATCGGCCCAAATTTGCGGATCTCCACTACCGGTACATGTAGCTACTATGATATAACCTAACACTGGACGGTGGTGAACAATATGTAGCTACTATTATATAACCTATTAACACTGGTGAAGATATGTAGCTACTACAAACAGTACTTCAGTATAGTACCAAGCTAACACTCAACGTGAATTCTGGTCTACAATGTAATGAGTATTTTGCCGGACTACCGGTATTTTCTAGAATGAAGACTGAGTCCATGATCAACACCAAGAAAGGTATAGATACGTACCGGGTCGGCAATGGGTGGAGGATGGCGAGTCCGTACTATAAAGTAGGCGACCATGAGCACGATGGCCAATATCGTAAGGCCAATAATCAACATAGTGACTCGGTGCAAGTGAGGGCCAGTTTCTCCTGAGGACAGCTAGCACCAGTTGCAGTGCCACCACTGCTAACAGCGATAGAGAGTGGCGGAGGCGGACAAGGATCCCAGCAGCCCTACGAGTCGTACCAAGCCAGGCTGGAGCCCGAGTGACTTTTCTTCTTCTAGTTCGACTTGTCTTCGCTAACTAGTACTTAGTAGTTACTTCAATACAGTCAGTATCGCCTATAGCGTTGGTGTTTGATTTTGAGCATTTTATCACTATAAGCGATATATTACTATGACCGATACTGCATGCAATGTATGCGAGTGGGGTGTCAAACGACTCAGCGCGCTGTGCACATACGCACTACATACATGACAATGTCATGTAGCTGGCTGTAGCTCCTGACACAGAAAATCAGCATTTCCTCACGATGGAGGCATATTTTGGCAACTAACTTGTGCGAACAAAACTCACCAAACAACACTCACTGGACAAGTTCTTCACGAAGAAGTAACACCCTGTTCTCCTCTAACATCGCTTGCTTTTACATCAATCACTATAACCGATGCAAACATAATGATTGTAATAAAGGTCTTTTGAAATAAGAATTTGATCACTATAGGCGATATATTACTATAGACGATTATTACTATACGCGATAACTGTGTATACTTAGTTATAGCAAATGAAAATGAATTTGAGAAATTGATCACTATATCCGGTATATTACTATAGCCGCCAACCTTATACTAAGTTATAGGCGATACGGACTGTACTTGGGCATAGAGCATGTTCATAGAGTCCTTCCTGCAATCCTGGCCTGGGACTTCGCGTAAAATCTATACTACAGTACAGGCTACAGTAGTACAGCGTTGGTAGATCTACAACACAGTACCAGGTATATACAGAAGCCTTGCTTGGTAGTTAAAGGGGAAGTATACCCTAAAATCAAATTTTCACCAGTTGTAGTCTTCTGGGTGCTGAGTCGAATGGTCTTGGTCCGAGGAAGCTGCGACGCTCCCTTCCTACTTGAATCCCAATCGAACTCGCGCACTTCCACCGAAACTGGGTGACTGCGCCCTACTAGATGGGGATTTGTATGCAAAATGTCACTAAAAGCGCCATTTCGTTCTTATAAAAGCACGGATGACCGCGATTGGCCCATATGTTGTAGTCTTTTGGACGCTGAGTCGACTGGTTTTGGTCCGAAAAGGCTGCGATGCAGCGTTCCTCCTTTATTCCCAATCGAACATGGTTGAACAAGCGGTCACGTGCTCCTGGGTGCCCAAATCACCTGGTCACCGCGCCAGCAGGCGAGAACTTTCACACCAAGGTTCAACTCGAGTTCAACTCGAGTGACAGGACTGCACCCAAAAAAGGTCAAACAGGCTAGTAAGTTGTACCCTGCAGGCACGGTGACCAGGTGACTGGTGTACGCAGGAGCACGTGACCGCTTGTTCAACCATGTTCGATTGGGAATAAAGGAGGAACGCTGCATCGCAGCCTTTTCGGACCAAAACCAGTCGACTCAGCGTCCAAAAGACTACAACATATGGGCCAATCGCGGTCATCCGTGTTTTTATAAGAACGAAATGGCGCTTTTAGTGACATTTTGCATACAAATCCCCATCTAGTAGGGCGCAGTCACCCAGTTTCGGTGGAAGTGCGCGAGTTCGATTGGGATTCAAGTAGGAAGGGAGCGTCTCAGCTTCCTCGGACCAAGACCATTCGACTCAGCACCCCAAAGACTACAACTGGTGAAAATTTGATTTTAGGGTATACTTCCCCTTTAACATGTTTTTCGATTTTGACAGCATGTTGCAAGGCGAGGACGCGTAGTGCTCCTGACTACAACCATAAACCGGTTGGCAGAGTCCCGGTCTTGCTGTTGTGCGCGTTCTGTCGATTTGGAAAATCGATCGATTTTCTTGCGCGATCTGTCGATCGACAGATCGCGCAAGGATCGATCGATCGGAAAGCGGTGGCGAAACCATTCAAAACAAATCGATCGATTTGGAGCAGCTCCGAAACGTCGTACAGTGTATGTTTAGGACTTTGGTGAACAGCTTTTCAAATGAAAGAAACCAGTTACGGTACCTTTTCTGAGTGCAATCTTCTTCCCCAAATAATTCAAAAATCAGTTCCTTCCGAAAATTCCATCGTGCTGGACCTCGAAGCTGAACGTCATAAGCAAATAGTCAAGCCGTGTGTCGTCTGGATATGCAGTTGTTTGTCATAGCCACCATTCTTCTGGTCCGTTCGTCCTGCCATTTTCCTGACGATCGCAATGAATACGAGCAGCTCTCATGCTCAGGTTAGTGTTTATTGATCTGTCTCTGCACCCACTGCAAGGTATAATTTTTGTGATGCAGCCACTAGCCCATTGTGGAAGTAAGGGAATCACCCAGGTTCTTCGGATTCTCGTCCTGTCCGAAAAATCTCCACGTTTCAACTTCTCATCTTCCCCTCAGGCATGAGCTTGCATATTCATATTTTGTGTTTGCTTTGACAGTGCATTTCATAGGAATCGTTCAGACTTTTAGGGCCCTGTAAAATTGGTGTTTTCCTTCCCGACAGTGATAATAATCGCAATCTATAAAATACATGCGCAGTCATTCTATAGTGTGATAAAACACAAGTGTAACTGTAAGAAAAGAGAAAGAGAGAGGGTGAATAAAACAAACATATGTGCAAACTACAGTTACGGTGCTAAGGAAAGAATGTGGATGCCGTGACATGTTCTTTCTGAATGCATCGGTCTGGCTTACGCTTGTGAATGTAAACAGCATCTATGACTTTTAACTGATTGAAATTCTTTGCAAAACAAACAATACTACAATTGTAAACCGAGAATCATTATACGCCAAACGACACGGGTCACTGAACAATAAATGCTTAAACCCTGCCGTGTTCTTCTTCTCATCGCCAACCTCCCCTTCATCTTCATCCTACAGCGTAAAATGAGTGAGGTGTGGTTTGAGATATGGTTGTTTTTTTAGTTGCCGTGAGAGGGAGAGACAGAGAGAGAGAGAGAGACAGAGAGAGAGAGAGACAAAGACAAAGACAGACACACAGACAGAGACAGAGAGAGAGAGAGAGAGAGAGAGAGAGAGAGAGAGAGAGAGAGAGAGAGAGAGAGAGAGAGGGAGAGAGTGAGGCTCTGTCGTTCTGGAGATGTGTTGGCGGTTTTCTCTTTCACCTCTCTTTTCTCTTTATAGTTTTTCACTAATTCGTCATTCAACCCAGAGCTGTGTTTGTTGGCTGGTCGACCACAGGATTTTGTGTGGGGTTGTTCTGGAGTGTCGGACTTTTGTTGTAGTGTGACTGTTACAGTCCTGAAACACATGCAGTAGACACACTACTATAAATACACTAAAAATGTACAACATGCGCACATTTCCTGGATTGATCAGTGTGGATCGATGGCAATACAGTTGTAGTCTGTAAGCAAACAGCGCCATTTTGACTAGGGTGAAATGGTCAGATAGGTTAACCGGTTATGTAACCGTTAAGAATACACGAACAGTTAACCATATGCATATGGGTTAATCGGTTATTTTCTTTCAATGTCCGCTGTACATAATATACGTGACAGCATGTGCGTACCCTGTCAGTACTGTGCACAATGGATGTACGGCGTGTATCTCCCTCATCTCTGGGGTTGCTCCCCATATTAGTGATGCTTGCGTATGCTCATGATGAGGTTGAGTTGATTAAATGACAAGGTGATGGTGCAATCCGAAGCCCAATGGAGCATACAAAATATTAAAATATGTTGAACCTTTCGTTCAGAAAGTAGTGGACATTCACGCAACTGCATTGTAAATATAAAGGGGGGTTGTCAACTGGCAACCGCTCTATTTAGTTGTTATTCACTCTTTGTTGAACCTGCTCTGGAAAACTGAGCAAAATATAATATGCATCCACTATACATATTGTAAACAGTTTCGTCTGAGACAAAAATGCGATAATACTCATAATACTCATAAAGTATACTTGTGAAGACAAAAACTTTCAAGACGTTTGTAATGAGCCTGAAATGTGTCCTTTTATGAGTATTATACATATTGTAGTGATTGTTTTGGCAGTGCGTGAGGTCATGGTACCATGGATACATGGATTTACAGTCATGTACAGCAATGGTACATGAATACAGGCTACATGTACAGTTTATCTCTTATAGGTTGTAGCAAGAGTAGATAAACAAGAGTAGCCAGTGCAGGCTGTCGTAATAAAACGACTCATCCGTGTTCCATTCTCGCGCATGGTACATGCATGGTGCGACGGCACAATGACAGCTGTCGCAAATAACACTGAGTATTACGCGTGTTTTTTTGGTGATTCCTGGTTAGCTGCTAGCTTTTCCCTACTCGAAGATGTTGCCGCCGCGAAATCTGGGGGTTTGTGTTCGTCCTGGCGAAAACCGTGTTTCGATCCGTTGAGCGAGACGAGAGATACAGTGCGAAGACGTACGATCTGTCCGAGAATCGGCGAAGAAGAAAGCTTCGCAGGCGACCCGTAGTGGTTGGGAACAGAATGGAACATATACCAGTCGATGCCTGTCATGGTAGGGATGACTGCTACGAAGTTTTAGCCCCATGCTCCCCAGCGCTTTTTAGCGCCCGACGATAATTACCAAATTTCATCGATTTTCCATGTGGATCAAAGCATAGTCTCCCCAATCTTCTCCAGTCGAGCTGAGTCTGGACGCTACAATGTCGAGACGCGAAAAGAGAACATGCATGAACACACAGGAGCATCACATGCAGCTGCATTCTGCCTTGACGAAGCTGAGAACAACACCAGCAGTTGCACCACGCATTTGGAAGACATTTCGAAGAAGACGAAGAACTACATATCTGCGTTCAAAAAAGCCTCTGTACTGTGCAGTATGCATGCGTGCATGCGCGAAGCACGGGGTCCGCGGATCAACTTCGTTCAAAAATCATTGACATTGTGCCACACGGGTTGCATGATTTGTGTGCGATCATGGCCTTTCTTCTTGACAAACAAAACTGAAGTTTTTCGATCTTCAAATCGCCATAGCGTCCTTGTCATGACTCCAAATCAGCTGAAACTTTGCAGGAGGAATGAAAATGCCATGCTGAATCGATTGGTACCATTTTCGAAGGGTTTCCTTGAAAAATAAAATTTAGCCTGCACTGGCTAACAAGAGTGTGCAACTCTGGATCTCTTCTGCACAATCTGCACATACCCCTGCCCGTGGCAGCATTTTTTGTAGACGTCACCTTTTTTCAGAAAAACGCGCATTTTGACGCAGAACAGTGTGAGAGCACGTACTGGGCACCGACCTTGTAATGTAAAGCCCGGCCAAGTGCACGATGCAAACTTTCCAAAAGACCCGCAGCGCATGCGTCATAGAAAAGATTACGTCAACAAAAAATTCCGCCACGGGCCAACCCATCCCGGAGTTGCACACTCTTGTTTATCTACTCTTGGTTCTAGCCTATAACCTTTTGGTTAACCGCAGCCCTAACTTTGACATAATATGGTTTATATTATGTGCCCAACTCGCTATAACATGGACCTCTCTAAAGCATAACACTTGCCGTACCCCAGAGAATATATAGTGAGGTCTCGCCTGTAAGATGAAGTGTGATACCTAGTTATTGCATACATGTACATGTAGGTGTGAACATCATTATAATTGAATTCACGAATCAATTTCATTTCTTGGAGCTGACTGCTTTAATGTCCTCCTCGAATCCCTTCGCACTTTTCCAGTTCATTTCAAATGAAGTTGCAAGAACTCAATGAATACCTTGGGCACCATCTAAGGCTGCGTATACACGACAACGCTGGGGGTGAAAGCGCAACTAAATCCTTTCGGATGCATGGTTCATTTACACGGTACGCGGAGCAAAACGTAATAGTTGTACACCAAAGCGGAAGAGAACCAAAACGCTGGCCAAGGTGGAAGAATTTGAAAACGGAAATGTTCTGCCGGATAAATTTGGGTGTGTAAACAGTCGAAACGGTCTGCTGGCCTCGTTTCCGTCACGTTTGTTCCGTTTTCGGCCGTTCACACGGATCCGACAATAAAACTCTTTTTTTTACAATTTTCGTCATGTGACGAGTGCTGGTGTGTGGCCTGTTTTCGATTATTCCTTGAGTGTGATTGGTGCTTCCACGCCAACACTCGGCACATGACGAACTTTTGCGGATCCTTTGCTCCCGTGTAGACGCGAGAAAACGATACAAACCGAGACCACCTCGGATCAGCTTTGATCGTGTAAACGCACGAAAATGAAAAAAGAAATGCGGGACTGAAAACGGAAAATGGCCGTGCGTTGTCGTGTAAACGCAGCCTCAGAAGACATTAGGCCCAGTTGGGAATGTTCCTGTAAAATAAGAACATTACACTGTAATAGGAAGTGCAGGTGCCTTGAATGTACAGTCCTGCTCAATGAAATCCAGTCGTGTCACTCAAGTTTGCGCCTTGCACCATTTCGCAGCCCAGTGTTCGCAGGTCTAGGGCTGCGCAACGCCCGGTACTTGAGTGACGCGACTTGATTTCAGGATTTCATTGGGCAGCACTGTACGAAGGCAATTCTCCCATACAAACAGCATGGTGCTGCTGACAAGATGAGATTCACTAAAGTGGACTTTCTTTAGAGGATGGCTCAGCTTTTGTATACTTCTGTAGCGTCGTTCCCATGCCATGAATTTAATGATGAAATTCGTTCGCGAAACCAAGAGGCTTACATCACCTTACCATTATTGTACCTTCATTTTCTTTTACCTTTTTTCATGCAGGATTCTGAAAGCTAGAGGAATCCCACTAGCCCCAAGCACTGAGCTCACGGCTTCCAGCCACGAATCAGGCATGGTGTATCACGACATCTATATGTTTTGCATCCATTTGATTACTAGTACCGTAAAGTACCGCCAGAGCGCCCCACTATCTCGTCCTTTCGTGGTCGTATTGTGTAGGTGGTCTCCCGTCTGTAGGTCATACGACACGAACTTCGTACACATATTGCACGTTGTGCAGACAATCCGTACCTTCGAGCGGACACGAGCTCCACACAAAAACCTTCCTCTGACGTTAGTACACCATACACACTTCGTTGCATTCTGCCGTACGATTTTCCTTTCCCTGGACCCTGGCTGTAAAATCAAGGTGGGGCGCTCTCGCGAGACGGGGCGCTCTGGCGGTACTTTACGGTATACCATTCACACATAACATGATCTCGCTGTGCCCATGGTGCACTGTAGACTCAACATCCCGCTTTAAAGTAAGCTTCACAATCACACGTTAATGCTCCTAACATGTTATCTCGCACTTGATGGCATTACTCTATTTCTGCCTTTAGTATTAGACTCTACACTATCGCTCATCGCGTATTTGACTCTACTCTTTTTCACTGCTATTATTATGCTACGTTGATGCTCAATGTTAATATTGTGTGAGTCAAGTGTGCGCCCTGTGCCAGTTGACAGCCCAGTGTTCACAGCTGCACAACGTTCCGCACGGCATTCACTCGCTTCATTGGACTTCATTGAGCACCACTGTAGTATTCTGTGTTGGTTGATCAGCCCTTCTAGTGACGACTCCTGTCTGTCACTCTGTCTTGAAAGGGACTTTTCGGCTTTGTACTGCATGACCATTGTGTGTGGACTCACGAGTTACTTGGAGTACAATTCACTATAAACTTCACTATAGTAAAGCCTGCCCTGACAAGACGCCCTTAAAGTAAAAAAAAAAGTAAATTATCGTATCCGTTCCCGAAGGGAACTCACGACGGCCGCTAACACCCGATAAACCCTAGCGGCAGATGCAGCGCCTAACGGTGGGGGTGAGTGGGTAGGTCTCACAACCACTGGCACAAGTGCCGTTAGCGACCCCATTAGCTGCATCCATGTACCCCTTGTGCCTGGCCACAAGTTCCCAGTTGACTGTGGGTAGCAGCACGGCTGGAAAAACCGCTCCCAGGCAGGACTTGAACCAGGTACCTCTCGTATCTCAATCATGGTCTTTGACCAACCCACTGTGCCTGCCTGACGCCCTTGGTGCAGCGGAAACTGTCCTGATGTGACAGGACCCCGCTTGATCCAGGAATCTTTCGATCCACAGCACTTTGGTGCATGAAATTTTGTCCGGTAAATACAGGATTCCGCTTGGTACAGGGTCCGGCAAACACGGGTTTTACTGCAATCCAATTTCCCAATGCATACGTTTCATTGCATATGCTTCAATTGTATTTTGTGTGTACTTTGGGGGGGGGGGGGGGGGGGCTGGGAAAGTCTACGTTTTGTGAAGCCGCTGCGACCGGCAACAATTATGTACATGACATTGAGGAGATTATTTGAAAAATAATCCCCGCGGCGCGGACATATCCTGTTAGTCATATGCGGGCAGAAAAATTGGCAGAATTCAGTACTTTTTCTGGTAAGTTTCATGCATGTTTGGTATGTGGATAAAGAAATGGAGCAGAATTCGAGGAATTGCCCGCCATAAGGTTTGTATGGTTCTGCCAATTTCACAGCTTTTCGAGCAGAATCTCCCACCTTTTCGAGCATTATCCGCACACCCCTATATCCTGTTTAGACGACACTTTCGGGTGATCAGCATGAACCGATGTGAACGGAACACTGAACATGGATATTACCAAGAGGGGTTATGTACTCTTGATATTACGGTGAAGCCTAACAATTTGTGGCATTTAACATACAGAAAATGATGCTGATTTTCATACATGTATTATAACATTATGGGAATATCGCAGTGAATCTTCAAAGCACTAGGTGGTCTGCACTCTACAATGTGACCTGTGCGATTATATCGGTAAATAATGTCTGCCTGTTCCGAGCCACCAATCGCACCAAAGAACAAGGAGCAGCAAAATAGAAAACAGACTACATGTATGTCCAGTATTATACCCACATCATGGTAAATAGCCGTACCCGGAACATTGAGATAATTATAACGTTACCGTAAAAGCCCGTGTATAGGTCCCGGGTGTATATAATAGCAGACTCGATTTCCTGGGCGTATGCAAGGGCACGTGCGTTATTTTGGAACCGGGTGTATACTTTAATAGAATTAAAATATTGAAACTCTTCTCTTACTCAATGGCTGGATCCATTTCATCTTGTAGCTAAGCATGCACAGTATCCCTACTTCAATGAACCAGAAACAGTGTTCTCGTTCGGAAGAGCGATCCTATAAACCACATCCATCCATCAACATAACAGTAAGTACAGTCACCTTCGCTAATAACGACTGCGGATATAACGACAATTCGCGAATAACGACAGAATTTCCATGCCCAGAGCAAAGTCCCATCCCAGTGTAATACATATAATGAGACTTCGGGTATAACGACACTTCACGAATAAGGACACCTTTTTGATGCCCTGCCGAGTGTCGTTATAAGCGAAGTTGACTGTATTGAGTGTCGGTTCCTGTACTGGTCCATGCACCGAGCAGAATAATAAGTGATCCAGTGTTCATTATATAATTCCTTTGTTTGTTGAGGGAATGGAAAGGGGCCAGTCCGACGAAAAAAAATCAGGGCTGCAACGGGTAGGGGTTTGGTCGGGTAGCGGGCTCGGGTATTTTTGTCAAGTCGACGGAATAGCGCGAGCTCCAGTGTGGGGAGCAAACCCTTTCGTAATAATTATCGCCAAAGTCGCAACCATTATTTCTAGGGCTCAAACGGTTAGTCCGATTAACTGGTTGCAGACCGGTTACGAAGAATTAACGGATAACCGATAAAGATAACGGTTACGCAGTAACTTTTCAGTCAATTTTTCATGTATCAGGTCGTTGCAAAGTATGCACTTTCGCAGCCTGTCGCACGCGTACGCAATTTCTGGGCTGTCAACTCGGTCATATCTGGTCTCTTCGTGTGAGAGTATGTATGAATGAGCATGCAAGAGAATGTACATGTGTGCGTTGTACTGAATAGGGTACATTTTTTGAATGAGTATAGTCAAATAAACGGTTAAAAAAGAGTCCGCAGGATTGCCATGGCTTATAGGTTATAACCGTTAAACCGACCGTTAGCTTAGCAGTTAACCGTTCGGGGTAAAACCGTGACCGTTTGAGCCCTAATTATTTCGTACTACTATTATAGGTATTCAATAGAAACAGTTGCAAAATCCTTTAGATGAGCATGTCACAACAAAGCGTTCTGACATGCGCATCCTCAAAAATAGTCATGATCGGCTCCTCATCAAATGTCAAAATAAGCAATGATGAATGGCTGAAAGACGAAATTCACGAGCTAGGTAACGTGTCACAGAGCTCAGAAATGTATAAATTCAGGGGTATAGTACCAATCAATCTGCCAGAGCTGCGGTAGAAAGATGTGGGATAGGCCAAAAATTGACCAAAAGAGTCTATCCAATTCCAGCATACCTGCCTGCACATCATCACATCAAGAGCCATTTGGCTCGTAGGTGACCTCTTTTTGGCCTCCTTGATGATTACTGATCCTCTTCTTCAATCTTCTTCACTTCCTCTTTGACTTTTCCGTCACTTCCCTCAAGTTCCCAGCTCTTCCTGGTTGTATGTCAATGGTGTTGTGAGGTGCAGCGCAGAAACGCGATGCTATCTGGTTTCAATGTTCAGCCGGATTCTACATTTATTCTCCAAGAGCGTGTTCAATCATGAGCATTATAGGTGAAGCCAAGTCGGAAACCCAGCCTTCCCTGGTGGCCCACTCTCCAAGGATAGGGCAATAAACGTACTATCAGATGTATGATGCATATGCAGGGCGCAGTCATGTTGACTCCATCATACGTGACGATGATGCCACGCGGTTCAGTGCAGCACGGCCACGTCCGTACATTGCCTCGGGCTCAGGCCCGGCGTAGCGTTTCATATGTCTGCTACTGAAATGATCTTGGAAAACATGATCACAGGTTTAAGAGAATCACGTAGCCACCACAGGTCTTCGTATAAATAGGCCGTTGGACATTGACAACTGTGCAAAGCTTCAATAGCGGCCCGGGTGATGAATTCTGCCCATACTAATACAGGCCTGTTGATTTCCCATTTGCAAATGAATTTCTCAGACGTGAATGGACGTCTTCTCACCACACATAGTGAAATACCAAGGCAAATATCACGCTTGGCCTGGTCGCTGATTACGATGGGATGTGGACTGGTACAGCTGACAGCATGCTGATTCGATCACAAATTGCAGAAATTACTCATTATTTTACAAACGAAATCCAGTCATCTATATCTCCCACTCAATGTCTGACGCCGAAAAAAGAGAGAGAGAGACTGAGAGTACGTAGAACTAGTGTTGACATCACTTTAGTACTTACTCAAGTCACATCAAAATCCTTATCAGCGGGCTCCAGGCTGTGGAACGCCTCCAGTGGGTCTGAATGTTCGACAACGTCAACCATTACTTCTTCAAAGAATCGTCATCTACTGTTTACTGCAGTCGCCAAGTACTCGTACCAGTGCGAGTACTGATTACGATGATGCCGTTCACAAGGGAGTAGTAAAATACCTACTCCGCGCCCAGCTCACAATCGATCGATTTGGTTTCTTTTTTTTGTTGCGCGATCGATCGATTTTGCGCGATCGATCGATCGTTGCGCGATCTGTCGATCGGCAGATCGCGCAGCAAAATCGATCGATGTGGCAGATCCATAGATGGCGCACAGCAGAAACACAAGGCTATGATCATGATGATCGTTTGGTCGGACCCAGATCCAGATCCAAATCTCAGATCCGTCGGATCCGTCAGAATCAACCGAACACTTTTTTGCGGACCTTGGCTGTTGCCATGTTGACGAAGTAAAAAATGGCGCTGACAGGTCACCCAAAAAAGGCACAAGTCGTACTGATCGCCCGCGTCGTACGAAAAGTCAACAAAACTTCAAAAGTCCACTAGACGTACGACAATGAGTATAAAAATGATTTTTACCCACCATATACATGTACGCACAAAGGTCACATTTGGATCCGATGGATCCAGTCAACCCTGCTCCCGGGGCAGGGTTGCTCGGATCCAAATCCGAAGGATCTGGATCCGGATTCGACCAATCGATCATTGCAGATCCAGTGGATCCGATGGATCTGGATCTGGATCCGACCAAACGATCACGGCCTAAGGGCTTTGTTCGACTGAAAAATGCCCGCAAACAGAAAATACTTTTCGAATACTTTTCGAATGCTCCGAGCGTGCTCTGGTACACGGCGCACTACGAGTACTCATTCTTGCGCATGTAGCTAAAAATACTGGACTGCGCTACATGCTGAACCTCTTTTTCATTCGAATTTTCTCTCTGATTTTCTTTTTGCCATTCGAATAATAAAATCGAAAATTCGATTTGCTGATGCTCCGTATTGTGTATTAAAAATAAATTTTAGACTTTAGCCTTGGTATAATAAATGTACAAGTTATTATTATTTTTTTCGTATTTTAAAGAGTCGGCGTGGAGAAAGCAATTTTATTAGTGCAATTAGGAGTATAATCGATGCAGACATGGCCAGACAACAACGAGTGAGTTCATGGAATTTTTAAGGATTTTTATGTTATTCAAAATCGATTTTCGTGTTCCGCTCATCAGTGAATAGTATCGGAACTGAGGGTACTGTGTACAAAAATAGAACATTTTATAACAGCATAATTAACTAAAAGTGTGAACAACAAAGGAAGTGCTACAGCATTACATAATAGGTGTCAAACATAGTGCTAACGTATATAACTGAGTGCAGCCACAAAGCAAGAGGTGATACAGTGCAACATGACACAACATTTACATCTGATAACCAGCTACGAGAACAACTTTAGCGCGACTACGTGCTTCTTTTGTTTACAAAGAACAGGATTATGCACACGAATACATACAGCTTCCAGAACCTTCAACTGCTTAACATAACTTGCACGACACAAAACAGAAAAGTGAGAATCATCGTACACACTAAGACAATCTGGACGTGATAACAAGTGACAAAATACAGCTGACTTTTTGCTCACGTCGCTCTCTTCCGTCTCATCCCGCTCCTTTCCTTCGACCTCCTCCGCCCTATCCTCGTCCTCCGTCTCATCTTCATCATCATCGTCCTCATCACCACCATCATCATCATCAGTCACTTCCTCATCATCCGTTTGATGCTCAGTCTCACTGCACTCCTTATCATCCTTACCTCCTTACGTAGTCGCGCTAAAGTTGTTCTCGTAGCTGGTTATCAGATGTAAATGTTGTGTCATGTTGCACTGTATCACCTCTTGCTTTGTGGCTGCACTCAGTTATATACGTTAGCACTATGTTTGACACCTATTATGTAATGCTGTAGCACTTCCTTTGTTGTTCACACTTTTAGTTAATTATGCTGTTATAAAATGTTCTATTTTTGTACACAGTACCCTCAGTTCCGATACTATTCACTGATGAGCGGAACACGAAAATCGATTTTGAATAACATAAAAATCCTTAAAAATTCCATGAACTCACTCGTTGTTTTCGTATTTTGTTAGGGATTTCCCAACAGGCAATGTTGCCTTTTTACTGGGAACCCTAAATGAGACTTTGTGTGAGCGCGAAACAAAGCAGGCACAAGTAGAGCCGAAGAATTTATTGCAATTACATACCAGTATAAAAACCGAGGTCCCCCGAGGTTTTTATAACTGGTATGTAATTGCAATAAATCCTGAGGCTACTACATTTATTATACATATTATGTTGACCTTCACTTTCCCTAAAAAGGAGTATTATTATTATTATTGTAGAAGAGAAAAGGACATATGGATACGAGTTAAGAGTAACTCTCCATCACTGTAACATGATACTTTATACAGTCAGAAAGTGCAATAACTAGGCACAAAACTGACAGAGTACTGAAACATTCGACGTCCTGACCACCTAGCTTCAACACATCTCCGTAGCGCTAACCGACAGCCTTCCAACTTGGAAGGTTCAAGGTTATGGAAAGACCAAAGAGGGGAAGGCAAGCGCAACGAAAACGAGCAAAAGCTACAGTCCCAACGAAACAAAGAATGTCGATTGTTACTGGACGATGACGAGACCAGTACGATATTTGACAAAGCGGTCTAACTACAATTCGAAGCATGAGCAAAGCAGCACACCACCCAACTTGGGTGGGTCATAAATATCAAAGATAAGTAAAGAAAGGGAAGCTTTGCGAAAACGAATTGTACAAGCCGAAAGCCAAACTCCTACAGTACTCCTCATGCATGACATTGTGATGGACTAGTTGACTACAAAACAAGTCGTTTCACACGACGTACGTTTCGCCGTATGGTTCGTGACGGCTCATCAGGTGTGCAATATGAAACTCGGATGTTGAGCCATAAATAAATGTAGAAGAGAAAAGGACATATGGATGGATACGAGTTAAGTTAATTATTATTATTATTTAAAAATTCGACGAGGAGACAATAATTTTAATATGGCAATAAGTAGGACGAGCTGAAGCGACATGTGGACTACTTTATTAACAATGTAAGCGATGGAGACGATGCAAGAAACAATCTAAAGGGTAAGGAAAATACATGTAAGAAGAAAAAAGGCAATGGAAAAAAAGATGATTCGAACAAGTTTTCGTACAACACTCTTCAGGAATCACCATTGTACTAAAGAACAAAATGAGAACAAAGGAAATAATATAGCAATCAAGGTAGGGTGACACGATACAATGACAGCACTGGAATATCGAGGTGCAATTTCTCACAAAGGCGTGCATAACACAAGGGTATACAAGTAAGAACTAAGCGTGACAAGTGTGTATCAGCAACAAAAACAAAAAAGTGAGAACGAATGATAATAATAACAATAATAAACAAGAAGGTGACAAAACACATTTAGGCACAAGTGGCAACAACGTTGCCACACTACACAAAAGAACATTATTTGAACAATTTTAGGGTAATAACACTATCTTTCTGGGCACACAAATTCGGCTTCGAATCATCTTTTTTTTCCATTGCCCTTTTTCTTCTTACATGTATTTTCCTTACCCTTTAGATTGTTTCTTGCATCGTATCCATCGCTTACATTGTTAATAAAGTAGTCCACATGTCGCTTCAGCTCGTCCTACTTATTGCCATATTAAAATTATTATTATTATTAAATTTTTTGATAGGGCAATCCCCACAGGCCTAAGGCCTTCTTACAGGGTACCCTAAATGTGCCAATACAAGAGTATTTTATAAACAGTATTTATTGGTCTTAGTGGTAAAAAATAAATATAAATACTGTTTATAAAATACCACTAAGGCCAATAAAATTAATACTGTTTATAAAGTACTCCTTTTTAGGGAAAAGTGCAGTGCTGCATGGAAAAGTACAGTGGTATTTATTGAGTCGAGCAAATTTATTTGAATTTGATACTGTTACATGTTGATGGTGTGGTCACTAATGAGTGTGGGTATTTATCAAAGGTCAATATATTATTTATCAACACGGGAGAATGAACTACAGTTAAGTAGTTGATAGGCTCCGGCGGATTATTCTCGCGAAATCAAGGAATTTTGCTTTCATGGATTCTTGCATTATGGTCGTAAAATCCTCATATTATGCTTTAGCACCCGGGGATATACATGTGCATTCACTTTGTTGTACTTAAGGAGCCTCAAAGTTCAGGAAATTGTGCCTTTTTCGTACTTGCAAGTTGCAAGTGGCCATAAGTACGACAAATAACATGTACATGAGTATCCCCATACCAAGGTATCCATGCATGTAAGAGCCTAAGCGGTCAACAAGGAAAAGAGAAAACAATACTTCCTCTATTCATTACTTGATTTCTTTTGTACTTCAGTAAAAATATTATTTCATTGCCAAATTAGTTTGAGTTACCTTGGAAAATAGTAGTAGGGACCGAGCCGGACCTGGCGAAGAGTTGAACCCACTTGACCTTATGAATGGGTACTTGAACTTTGCGGTTGTTAATTAAGTGGCCACTTGACCTTTTAATTGGATAAGTGATAATGAAGTGGCCACTTGAGATCTGAAGTGGGCCAGGTGTCATATTTAATTGGATTAATGACTAAGTGGTGTTTGAAGTGCCTCTCGGCGTCATAATTGCTTTTAAAGTGGTGGGTGTGGTTGTTGACAAGAGTCACTGTCTGGGAATGTGTTCTGGAAACTTCTAGGTATTCCCAGGCTTATTAGAACTAGCTCTACGGTATGATGTCATAGGGGGGTATTTTAGGAGGTGTGACTCATTTATAAATTGATATATGATGCAGCGTTTACTGGAAAATGTGATCAGTTAGCATAATGGATATTGAAGAGCAATTTGAAATACTGCGTGCGTACAAGGAGCGTCAACGCGCCGTCGTTGAGCATGACGATGACCCTTGTCCTGATGCCCCTCCTCCTAGTCCAAACATTGACAAATGTTTTCATAATCATCAAGTTGTGAACGAGGGGCACTTTGTGTGTACTATATGCGGACTTGTTCTTGATAGCGTGCTGTTGCCGGAGGTGAATTTTACAGAGAGATGCATTCTCCCACGGCTATATGCGGCTCGGGAGCGATTGACTGCCGTCGACAGACATCTGGTACGCTTCATGCAGAAGACCGGTGTCCTGCTGAACCTTCACGGTGTGCTGGAACCGTTGCAGTACATGAAGAAGGAGAGTGGCTACAAGAGCCTGAACTATGCCATAGCTCTGACATGCATCTGTGCTGAGCACGACGAGATTTGCCAGAAGCTTCAGCCATATCTTCCAAAGAGCCATGTGGCGTGGGCACGATCCAGCAAGCTAATGAGTTGCAAACCGCAGCAATTTTCGAAAGCCTGGTTCCGCCAACTTCTAATCCGTACAAAACCTCTTACCCCTTTTCAGCTGAAGAAGTTTAAGCAGAATATCCGAGAGTTTAATTCTGAGGAGAAGGAACTGATGCAAAGACTAATCCAATCTTACGGGTGCTGTGAACCTCGTGTGGAATTAATTCCTGCGGAGATGAAATGTGCGCTGTACCGTTTCTCAAGTGCCATGTGTAGGGCGAGGAAGATGATGATGAAGGGTACCGTTGCCGCTGTATAAAACCCCTGACATCTTAATTTTCCATCATTTCGCAAAGCATCCTTGCCAAGTCACAAGTAATTGTTGTTGTTGTCTTCATCCTTGCTATTACTTTGGTGAAGAAGAAGAAGAAGAAGAAGAAGAAGAAGAAGAAGAAGAACAACAACAACAACAACAACAACAACAACAACAACAACAACAACAACAACAACAACAACAACAACAACAAGAAGATCATGAACATGTGGTCTATTTTGAAAGATCATGGTGAGGACGGCCATTGTACAATGGGTGCGCTGATGCGTTGTGCTGCGCGGTTAGGAATCGCAACCTCGCTGACAAACCTGGTGGAACCTTTCAATGGAGACCATGGATATGATCAAGCAGTTGTTGAAAGTCACCCCATAACCAACTTGATCTGGATTGCTGCCAAGGACATGGCTTGCTGCGGGCGGAAAGAACTACTTGATGTAGTGAAGCTGCTGTTTCCAGTTGATCCAACCCCTGATGGAAGTACGCCTAGTACTGCTACTGGCAAGTCGGACATTGCTCAACGCCACCTCATGAAGAACCTATCCTGCGTGTTCAAGAAGGTGAAGAGCACCCCTTCCAGTAACAACATTAGTATGATCATCGTGTTGGTTGCAATGCTCATTCTCTTGTGTGAAGAAGTGTCGCTGAGAGGATACGATCATGAGCTGCACTGCACTCTAGTTGAGTTCTTCGATCAAGAACTGCATGCTATTGACGTGGTGCACTACAAGCGTTGTCAGCAAACTCAGTCAACATTCACGAATTGTGGAATTCCACAAATGCTCACATTGATTACTATTATGTCTATCCTTGCCTCCCTCACTTTGAGCTATATTATTTGACATGTAGACACACACACACACACACACACACACACACACACACACACACACACACACACACACACACACACACACACTCAAATCATCATCATCATAATACATGACGTTATTCATTAAAAATGTTTTATTATAATTTATCAATACACTTGGTAAAGAAAACGGAATGAATCATAAATGTTGTAGTTTCTGTACACGCCTGTGATGGTATCGTCCATTCTCAGTACGGCTTGATTGGCATGGAGTGGGTTGGAAGTGAATGACAGCGTGCACTTGTTCTTCCTGGGTGTTTGACAGTGTGACATCCAGTAGCGTATCTCCTTTGTCCCGCGCTCTGCAGCATCTGCAGGGTATCCAACTAGAATGTATAACCCAAGTGGCACATGGTACCGGCATCCACATTTTTCCAAATGGGAATTCAGTGAGCACCAGTTCTGTGTTTGCTTGAGTCTCCGGGAGTGTTCCGCTAACAGTGTGTTCTTCTAAAGCGAAAGTTTGTCGTATCAGTGTTCTTCTTAACGAGGTTTCACTGTACATAGATGCAAAAAGACACACATAGGTGGTCTTTATATTACATTGTCTATTCCTTGATACATTGACACGTCTGTGTATTGCTCCCCGTTCTGATAGGTGTATGTTTTTGTTGTAATCGCCGTCACGTGAACGGTGTTGTCAGCCCTCACCTCTCTTCTTTTTACCATACATTCCTTGTAGACTTGTAGGGTTTCATTCTGTTGATGTTGTTGTTGTCCGTCTTGTTGTCGTGGAGGTGGTGGAGGTGGGCTAATTAAGTGGCCACTTGAAATGTGAAGTGGTGTTTGAAGTGCCTATCGGCGACATAAGTATTTCTTTTCAAGTGGTGGGTGTGGTGTTAGTAAGATTGACTGTCTGGGATGTTTTTTTGAAATTGAATTATGATATTCTGGAATATTCTAGGTATTGCCAGACTACCCTTCAACCAACGAGCACCAAACAACTGGATGGGGATAAAAGTGATTGGAGCCGCCTTGATGAGTCCCATTCAACTCCAGCCTGAAGATCGTCTTCTTCTTCTTCTTCAAAACAAAGATGCAATTCAGCTGTGACTTATGTCTTAAGACTACGACCGGCCTCCAGCCGTTCGTTGACCACGCCAAATCAAAAGGACATCGGAAGAACCTGGAGGCTGGTCGTCAGCCGGTTTATAAATGTAGCTGGTAAGTGATCTGTTATACAATTATCTTTATTTGAAATACAGGAGATCTTATACATCTTGTTTTATCTTTTTCCCCCATGCAGCGATGACGAGTGGATTGATCTTGGGGCAATGAAGGATCACGTTACAACGTCCCGACACATCAACAACTACCTTCAGAGGCTTATCAACTTCTACGGGGTGTTGCCCATTAACAGCGTGACGAAGATGGCGCAAGCCCAGGCGGAGCTCCTGTGTTTATAATAAAAAGTTTAAAACCAACATATCTGTGTTAAATGTTTGTGTGAAAGGGGTCGAGTTCTCATTCAATTGCATGTTCCGAGTTGATGGGTTTGGAACGTTGAAGTTCGATGTGATCGACGTATTGGGTAGCTGCAAGTTCGTTGAACAGAGCGGTGGCAAAACATGTGACAGTTGTTTTTTGGCACGTTGTAAAAGCCCTTGACGAGATTCGAGTCGTAGAGGAAATCTACCATATTCTGCAGATTTAGATTCGATTGGTCAGTAATAATCTCCTCTATTGCCGTATTGGAGTTTTTCGATAGGCACTCGTCAGCTCCGCATTATAGTCTATAGACGGATGTAGACGACGCACAGACGCCATTTCCTGAACAGCATGGACCTGTGTGATCAATTCGACGCGCTCATCAATTACGTTCGACAGCCAAAGGGCTCTCCTGCAGGTGATGATTGTTGCAATCACGTGACCGAGGCCGTGATAAATGGACGCACCGGAGCATGATTTTCAAAACAAAGCGATGCATGTCAGAAAAAAGATGCTATCAATCTCGACAGCGTCTCCTAGGCGTCGACAGACATCTAATTAGTTTTTCTGAAGAAAACAAACATTGGTGACTTCCTCTCAGCTCACTTCAACCTTCACCCCCCTGCAAGAAACGCTACATTCTCTGAAGAAATCCTGTTTTGTACAAAAGCCTCAACTATGCTATTGCACTATCGTGCCTCCTATTCGATAGTAGCCTGTCGTCACATCGATATCAATGATGTCAGTGACGCCTCAAAAAAGCCATTTTGAAACCCTGGCCAAAGCGAAGTGGATGTAACAACGTCTGCTTCACCATCTCAAGTGGAAGAGGGGAGATCACGTTTTCCCACGTTCAGCGCGTACGAGCAACGTGCATCTCCTGTGAAACCATCTCTTCAACTGGAAATGGACGTCTTAATTCCAAACACAGTGGAGTTTCTGCTGGAAGTACACATGAAACATGGGAGCAACCTGATGCGTTAGACATGTCGGTTAAACTCAGGGGTGACTACCATGATCTCTACCTAAAGACCGATGTGCACCTTCTTGCAGATGTTTTTGAGAAATTCAGATGCACTGCAATGCTCACGTACGATTTAGATCCGACACACTACTACACACTGCCTGGATTCGCGTGGGCTCTTCTAAAGCATACAGAGATTTCACTCGCTCTGCTTCTTGAGCTTCGGAAGAAGGCCGTCAACGAGTTTGACAAGGACTTCTTCAAACTTATGAACAATATGAACAATGTGTCTGGGAAGACAATGGAGAATATAAGAAGAAGGATCTCCGTTAAACTACTCCGTGCAGAGGAAGAGGAAGATGTCATCAGAGCTGTGCACCATTCCACAGTAAGCGGTACATCTTAGCCGACGGTGTCAGCACACTTGCGCATGGACACCACCGCATCACACTGCCGGATGACTGAACAGTGATGTGATGTAATGGTGGTGGTGGTGGTTGACAATCACAATTATTCACACCCTGCACCATGTCAATTTATTTCTAATGAGTTATTGATGTTGATGTTATTGTTTTCTACATACCACAGAATAATCTTCTTCTTTTTTTTGTCTAGTTTCCCATAACTAGACTTTTATTTCTAATATACCTAAATATAATTGCTGGAAATACAATCACAGTTGATGATGATGATGATGAAGATGATGATGATGATGATGATGATGATGATGATGGTTGACTGTTGCCCCGCGGTGGCAAGATGGAACCATCCTGAAGAAATCCGACTTCCGTGATGCCCTGTGCATCCGCTATGGGCGGAGGTTGAGTGGGCTACCCGATTCATGTGTTTGTGGTGTGCCTCTCAGCCCCGCTCATGCACTTACCTGTGCCACTGGCGGCTATACCATTGCCCGTCACAATGAGGTGCGGGACTTGGTTGCTGGACTACTGAGGGAGGCTGGAGTGGTGGACGTAGAGACGGAGCCCCGGCTATTGCCCTGCAGCAGTGAGCATTTGCCTGGTGGTCGTTCCCTCAACCGATGCGCAGAAGCTCGTCTGGATGTGCGGGCTCGCGGCTTTTGGTCGTGGCAACAGGACGCTTACTTTGATGTGCGGATCACTCATCCCGCAGCGTCTGTGTTGTCTCGATCACAAGCCCTGAGTCAGCTGAAGTCTCACGAGCGAAACAAGAAAAATCAATACGCCAGCCGTGTGGTTAACGTGGAGCGCGGCTCCTTCACGCCACTTGTGTTCTCGACGTACGGCTTTAGTGGCCCAGAAACTACTCAATTCCTGAAATCATTGGCCTCCCTGTTTGTTGAGCGCCATACTGAACTGAAGTACCCACTAGTAATGGGCATACTACGCACCCGTTTGTCTTTCTGCTTGCTGCGATGGGCAGTCACCTGCTTCCGCGGTTGCCGCGGTTCGTACGGCAAGAGGCGACAGCCGAACTCATTTCTGGCCCAGTGCCGCCAGGCGGAGTAGGGTGCTGCCTTTGGCCTCAACTTAATATAATGCTATTTGGTTTTTCCCCTTTTATTACTCTGTGTTCATTGCTTGTTTTTGTATTGATTTACTTCCTTGACTGCCTTTGTGTTTCATCATTTTCCGGTTGGTTTTGTGTTGATTTCCCCTGTTCACTTTACATATTGTAATGATATACATTTGCTTTGCCCGTAAAAGAGGCTTTTCTCATGATGATGATGATGATGATGATGATGATGATGATGATGATGATGATGCATATTTGTAGTTCTATTGTTGACATCTTTTGTCTTTTCTTTGGGTTAAAAGGTTAACTTCATCCTCGTTTTCTTATTGCCTTGTATTGGAATTTGCCCATAAAAGTGGCTACGGTGTGATAATGCATTTTAATATTTCGTGTTTTAACATTATTTTCAGAAAATTGCTCTTACAATACCTTGCGTTTTATATTCATAATATTGTTGCCCGTAAAAGCGGCTTGGTCTCATGATGCATGATGATGATGATGGTCCTGATGATGATGATGATGATGATGATGATGATGTGGCAGTCGAGCCTGTACTTGCTCCGATCACAGGCGAGGTGTTTTTATCGGCATCAACAAACACCGCGAACGACGCCCGGGCTGATGTCCGAGCTCGTGGGTTCTGGACCCGGGCTCAGAATGCGTTCTTCGATGTCCGGGTCTTCCACCCGGATGCAGCATCATACAAGAGCAAGCCCGTCAGTGATCTTCTGAAGCAACATGAGCGCCGCAAGAAGAGTGAGTATGCCGAGCGTATCAACAATGTCGACCGTGGTTCATTTACCCCTCTAGTCTTTACCACGGCGGGTTGTTGTGCTCCGGAGTGTACTGCATTCATTAAGCGGTTGTGTGCATTGCTGGCAACTGCCGATCGACCGTATGCCCAGCTAATGGCCTATGTGCGGTGTCGCTTGTCCTTCGCTTTGCTCAGGGCAGCCATAATGTGCATTCGCGGTGCACGTTCGGCCTACCATCGTCCAGTTAATGCGATGAGGGAGTTGGCCATTGTGGAGAGCGGCCTCTAACTAAATCTACGCATGTGATTGAGTGGTCTCTGCATATTGATCGGGTAGCGGAGTTCCATCACTGACGCAGTGTGCGGGTATTGCATTATGAATTGGTTGAGTAGATAGTTCCGGAATTAATTCCGTGTTCGATATTGTTTATTTTTTACATATTGTTTATTTTATTTTATTCGTGTTCGATATTGAATTTTAATTTTAATTTTAATTTATTTATTTTTTACAAATATTGTTTTTATTCCATTTCACATTTTTCATTCGTGTTGGGTTTAACTACTCACTGTACTGATACATGGTGATGATTGTGCTTTGCTTTGCCCGTAAAAGAGGCCTTACCTAATGATGATGATGATGATGATGATGATGATGATGATGATTTTTTTTTTTTTTTTTTTTCCAACGCAAAGATCGTTTTTCCATGAAATACAACAATTGAACACAATTACATGCTTAAAGGCATGAAAGCAACAAAACAGCAACAAAAGGGTAAGCGCCATACCAATCCCGCATGCACAGTCAGGACACAGCACGATACTTAACAAACTAGACCTGACTCGGCCAGGGCAATCGAGACATCATGAAAACATCTCGCCGGATGGTGGTACCGTGACCGAGCCCCACGTATGCACGTATGATGATGATGATGATGATGATGATGATGATGATGATTTTTTTTTTTTTTTTTTTTTTTTTTTTTGATGATGATGAAGCCACTTCTTTGGGCAAACGAAACACAATTTCCCAAGATGAAGGAGTGGAACCCTACACAAATAATATTTTAAATGAATCCAACACAAAGATCGTTTTTCCATGAAATACAACAATTGAACACAATTACATGCTTAAAGGCATGAAAGCAACAAAACAGCAACAAAAGGGTAAGCGCCATACCAATCCCGCACGCACAGTCAGGACACAGCACGATACTTAACAAACTAGACCTGACTCGGCCACGGCAATCGAGACATCATGAAAACATCTCGCCGGATGGTGGTACCGTGACCGAGCCCCACGTATGCACAACACAGCAGCACGCAGCAAAGCAAAAGACAGCCGACAGCGGAGTAAACCAATGACCTGGGAATAGTGAGATCCCGATGACTCGGCCTGCATCTGGCACAGTCTCTTGAGGAACACATTGCACAGCCTCCCACAACCACCATGCACAGAGAACACGAGAGGTGTGAAAGCGGCTCTTTCTACATTTGTGACTCTTGGCCCATATTCGTTCCACTTACGCCGCTCGTGCTGCTGGTACAATGCAGGAAGGGTTCTGGACCCGTAGGAAGGAGCATCTGGGCAAAATACCCTTACATCAAAAAAAGCTTCCTCCCCACGGGTCCAAAACCCTCGAGCGGCTATGTCCAGGCGCGCATCCTCTCGGCGGTTCGTTGACCGAAGAGGAAACCTCTCACCAGAAAGAGGTTGCAGCGCTGGTTCTGTCGAAACGGCAGTGCGGACTTCAGTCAATTCCCTCGCCAGCAGGTCACGTATCTCGTTATGACGAAGTGTCGGGAAGCCGCCCCTGGCGCAACATAGCTGATGCTCAACTGAGAACAGCTCACCACACACACAGGTTGCTGGTGTATTGGCTAGCGGCCATGCATATCTCAATGCCAGAGCATCCCGGAAGTCACGCTTGGTGAGACGAAAGCCATGCTCCACCAGGGGCAGCACGCTCAGCCATGAGGATGATCCTTTCTCCGTGTGTTCTTCTATTCGTCGCTTCGTCATCTCATCGCTCGTGTCCACTATTTTGTTCCTGGCTGCCTTTGCGCGCTCCCGGTTTTCGGTGTGGACGACACGCTTTTTGTGACGCATTTCATCGATCATCCTCTGAAAGGGGGTACCAGCACCAGCAACATCAGCAGCCACATCCGGTCCAGGGTTTGAGTTGCCAGCGACCTCCCGCGGCTGCACCTCCGTTGCCGTCATCGTGGGAGTGGGAGACGCTCCACCACGGTCAGCAGTATCTGCAGAAGCCGGCACATCTCCAGCGAGAGAAATTGGATCGCTATCCTTAGCGAAATCGCCCAGAACCTCCTTCACCATAGGTCCGGACACTTGCTTGGAGCCCTGGTGCTCAAACCGTGGTCGAGTCGTGAGGTCCGGAAGGGCCATCCCTCCATCCCGTGTCGGGAGCTTTAGAATATCCACTGCCTCAGCCTTTTCCGAAGCAAAGGCAGCCGTCATTGAGTGCACCATAGCCTCCACCCCAGCCGGGATGCCCGTGCAGGCCTGAACTGGTCCGCAGGCTTGCATAATGTCGGGTTTCATCAGAAACAATGCCGCCTTGGAGCACAGTCTACGAAACACTTCACATACCCCTATTGGCCGAACGCCAGGGTTCTTGTTGAGGGCAATGAGTCTGCAAGCTGTGTACGGTGTGAGTGAGCCGGAGGGGACTGAGTCGGTACAGATCAAGCGTGTGAAGCACGCCACTGCCTCACGCAGATCAGTAGATGCACCTTTGTAACATGTGCATAGTCGCCGCCAAGCATCCGCGTCCAGGCCGGAAGGACCCGCAGAACCATGCAGAGAAAGGGCAGTGCGTTTGATCAACTCACCATTGACGCTGGCGAAGTAGATACTGCTGACATTGCCCGCCTCCTCCTGAAGCAGGATGTCCGGTGCTGCCGGTGCCGACCCCGGATGCTTCCCGACGAGAATTTCACGGACTGACTGGGATTGATGAGAATCAGAAATGATGATGATGATGATGATGATTTTTTTTTTTTTTTTTTTTTTTTTTTTTTTGATGTTTTTAAGCCACTTCTTTGGGCAAACAAAACACAATTTCCCAAGATGAAGGAGTGGAACCCTACACAAATAATAGTTTAAATGAATCCGACGCAAAGATCGTTTTTCCATGAAATACAACAATTGAACACAATTACATGCTTAAAGGCATGAAAGCAACAAAACAGCAACAAAAGGGTAAGCGCCATACCAATCCCGCATGCACAGTCAGGACACAGCACGATACTTAACAAACTAGACCTGACTCGGCCACGGCAATCGAGACATCATGAAAACATCTCGCCGGATGGTGGTACCGTGACCGAGCCCCACGTATGCACAACACAGCAGCACGCAGCAAAGCAAAAGACAGCCGACAGCGGAGTAAACCAATGACCTGGGAATAGTGAGATCCCGATGACTCGGCCTGCATCTGGCACAGTCTCTTGAGGAACACATTGCACAGCCTCCCACAACCACCATGCACAGAGAACACGAGAGGTGTGAAAGCGGCTCTTTCTACAATGATGATGATGATGATGATGATGATGATGATGATGATGATTTTTTTTTTTTTTTTGATTTTTAAGCCACTTCTTTGGGCAAACAAAACACAATTTCCCAAGATGAAGGAGTGGAACCCTAACCAAATAATAGTTTAAATGAATCCAACGCAAAGATGATGATGATGATGATGATGATGATTGAGCTGCGCTGGTGGAGGTCGGTTGGTGATTCTGGAGCTCTGGAGGTGGCTGGATTTGCTTGCAGACTGGGGAAGCTGGAGAAGAAGCCTTGGATGCGACTGCTACTCTGCTGCTGTTTTCCTGTGTTGTGTTGGGTTTTGTTGCTTTTTTCTCCTATTTTCTGTTCACTTTTTGAGTTAGCAGAGTTAGCATCTCGCCATTGTCTTGAACAGTACCCGCCTGATCAATCTCGCCAGAGCATCGTTCATCAACATCATTGCCACCTACCAGCAGTGGGCCTGCAGGGGCTGCCAGCCTCGCACCTCCAGCCGTTGGAATACTTTATGCCGTGCTGCCAGTGTCAATCAAGTCGAAAGTGTGTGAGATGCAGCTGTGTTCGGCATGGGAGGAAGTGTATTGATTGCTACCCAGGAAGGTCGCTACCTAGCACGTGCAACAATTCGTTATCTGCCTCACAGCCTTCTGGTGCTAGCAATGTCACTCGAACTGTCAACGCGCACCCTGCCAGCCAGCCACTTGCGGTTGGGTTTGCACCTCGCGGTGTTGATTGCGCTGGAGATAGATCGCAAGCTAGCGACAGTGACAGTGATTCACTGCATATAAATTCGACACTTCCGAGGAACTTGGTATGCGCAGATCATGCACGCGCTGGTTCTTCCCCTGCAAGTGATGTAATAACTGATCCATCCTCTCAGATTCAAGGTGATGGCCTTGGCACCTCACGGGCTGGAGCGTCAACATCCAACATTCATCCCACAGGTTCTCAGGTGGAGCTCCTGGCTACCCTAGATGCTTCGGGTCCTGAGTCCTCTGGACAAGCGGCAGACAGCGGTGATGCCGGCACCTCGTCATTACCGGCCGGCGATTTCGGAGGCGCGGTTGGTCGGCCGGCTCATCGCATTGGTGGGCGGAGCGGGGTGGATCCTGCGCCCTCCCTGTTGCCAGGAGCTGCTGCTGTGGGGCAGGGCTCGGCCCAGCCTGCTGCTGCTGCTTCTCCGGCTGCCGCGGTCGCTCGGCAGACTTCTACATCACAGGTCTCTCCTGCGGGTGCCAGAGTTAATACTATGAGCAGTGATGATTCCCTATCTTCGAACACCTCCCTCAACAACGACATATCCCGAGCGTATGAGAAGGTGGTGACCTGGCGGAGAAACTTATTCAACGTTCCATTGGGCTCGGCTGGTGGTGATTTTGTTGACGTGCTCACTGGGCTCATCAAGGGTTTCACCAATGGCTCCTCATTACGACCAGTTGCATGGAAGGCCGTCGGTGTTGCCTGCCACCTGCTTCTCCAGCGTCCGCATGATTCTAAGATGATGTCAAACTATAGCGACCATTTACGGCGTCGACTCACTCTATGGAAATCTGGCCGAATAGATGATCTGACTACTGAAGGAGAGTCCCTTCAGGATCGTCTCAAGCCCCGGTACTCTACCTCGTCTGGTGGAGGAGAGAAGAGTGATATCACATTCAGCAACCTGGTATTTTCGGGAAAAATTAAGTCTGCCATTCGCTACCTGTCCAGTGATTCTTCCAATGATGTGCTGGGTGTGACAGATGTAGTGGACGAAGAAACTGGAACTACCGTGAAGGAGGCACTGTTGCAAAAACATCCACCTGCTGCCGAGCCCCCGGTTTCGATACTTCTCGCCGGCGACCCGGAGCCAATCAACAGTATAGTGTTCCAGAAAATCACACCGGAGCTCATCCGACGTCTGGGCCGACAGATGAAGGGGTCCTCGGGCCCATCTGGTGTGGACTCTGACGCGTGGTGCCGGATGCTAACCTGTTATCGCAAATCGTCGGATGGTCTCTGTACTGCTCTTGCCAGCTTTGCCCAATGCCTGTGCTCGGAGGACTTGGATCCGGAACACCTATCCGAATTTACCGCCGCTAGACTTATTCCATTGGACAAACACCCAGGTGTGCGGCCGATTGCGGTGGGTGAAGTGTTCCGCCGGCTTGTGTGTCGTGCCGTTATGCGGGTGCTTGAGTCCGATGTACTGCGTGCTACTGCTCCCATGCAATTGTGCATTGGGGTGCCGTCTGCCTGTGAGGCAGGGGTTCATGCAATGCAGGAGTTGTTCGCACGAGAGGACACGGAAGGCATCTTGTTTGTAGATGCTACGAATGCGTTCAATTCATTGAATAGAAACGCGGCCCTCCATAACGTGCCCTATGTATGCCCCGCTATGGCAAAGGTGTTCCAGAACACGTACAGTTCTTCAATTCGTCTCTTCGTCTCCGGCGGCGGGGAGATTGAGTCACTGGAGGGTACTTGCCAGGGCGATCCGCTGGCCATGGCTCTGTATGGTATCGCTACAGTCCCGATGATTCGGCGCCTCCAGGAATCCAATCCATCTGTGGCTCAGGTTTGGTACGCGGACGACGATTCTGCAGGTGGCCGCGTTTCTTCATTGTCCACATACTGGGGAGACATAAGCCAACTGGGCCCTGACTATGGATACTTTCCAAACCCACAGAAATCAGTGTTGCTGGTCAAGCCGGAGCATGAGGAAGAGGCCCAGCGCCTCTTCTCCGCCACTGGAGTTACCATCAAGACCAGCGGCAACCGTCACCTCGGCGGAGCGATTGGCAGTGAGGAGTTCTGCTCTGCCTTCATGGCCAAGAAGGTGGATAAATGGAAGCAGGTTCTGGATTCCCTGACGGGGATGGCTGTCACTCAGCCTCAGGCCGCATACACCGTTTTTACGAAGGGTCTGTCATCCACATGGACATACCACTTGCGTTGCTCACCTTGTTCGGCTGAGATACTGGCCGAGCTTGATGAGAGGATCAATGATTGCCTGATACCTGCCCTTCTGGGGGATGGCGTTCGTCCTGGTAGCCCTGAGAGAGAGCTGATGTCATTTCCAGTGCGTCTTGGTGGTTTGGCCCTCCCTCTGTTGCAGGATAGTGCACCAGCAGAGCTCGCAGCATCCTTGAGCATCACAAAGCCTCTTGTTCAGCTACTGTTGACTGGCACATATGCGAACCCTCCAAGCGTGCCTGGTGATATGGCAAGGAGCGATTTGTCGGATACTGCCCAGTCAGAGGGCTCCGGTGATACAACCCAGGAGGTTGCCGACCGAGTGAGGCTCTCCAATCATGATCCCGTCCGCGATGCTGTTGGGGACACCCGCCAGCTGGCACGCTCGACTCGGACAAGCAAAATGCGGAGCCTATGCAGCCGGCAACAAGACATTAAGGCGGACTTGAGCTCGGAGCAACAATTTCTTGTTGAAATCGCGTCCGAAAAGGGAGTATCGTCATGGTTGACTGTTGCCCCGCGGTGGCAAGATGGAACCATCCTGAAGAAATCCGACTTCCGTGATGCCCTGTGCATCCGCTATGGGCGGAGGTTGAGTGGGCTACCCGATTCATGTGTTTGTGGTGTGCCTCTCAGCCCCGCTCATGCACTTACCTGTGCCACTGGCGGCTATACCATTGCCCGTCACAATGAGGTGCGGGACTTGGTTGCTGGACTACTGAGGGAGGCTGGAGTGGTGGACGTAGAGACGGAGCCCCGGCTATTGCCCTGCAGCAGTGAGCATTTGCCTGGTGGTCGTTCCCTCAACCGATGCGCAGAAGCTCGTCTGGATGTGCGGGCTCGCGGCTTTTGGTCGTGGCAACAGGACGCTTACTTTGATGTGCGGATCACTCATCCCGCAGCGTCTGTGTTGTCTCGATCACAAGCCCTGAGTCAGCTGAAGTCTCACGAGCGAAACAAGAAAAATCAATACGCCAGCCGTGTGGTTAACGTGGAGCGCGGCTCCTTCACGCCACTTGTGTTCTCGACGTACGGCTTTAGTGGCCCAGAAACTACTCAATTCCTGAAATCATTGGCCTCCCTGTTTGTTGAGCGCCATACTGAACTGAAGTACCCACTAGTAATGGGCATACTACGCACCCGTTTGTCTTTCTGCTTGCTGCGATGGGCAGTCACCTGCTTCCGCGGTTGCCGCGGTTCGTACGGCAAGAGGCGACAGCCGAACTCATTTCTGGCCCAGTGCCGCCAGGCGGAGTAGGGTGCTGCCTTTGGCCTCAACTTAATATAATGCTATTTGGTTTTTCCCCTTTTATTACTCTGTGTTCATTGCTTGTTTTTGTATTGATTTACTTCCTTGACTGCTTTTGTGTTTCATCATTTTCCGGTTGGTTTTGTGTTGATTTCCCCTGTTCACTTTACATATTGTAATGATATACATTTGCTTTGCCCGTAAAAGAGGCTTTTCTCATGATGATGATGATGATGATGATGATGATGATGATGATGATGATTTTGATGACAATGTTGATGTTTTCATTTTTTCGTGTTGTGTTCTAATCATTCGCCATGCCACTGTCAATTGTATTCTGTTTGCCCGTAAAAGAGGCCCATTCCACAATGCTGATGTTCATGATGATAATGATGATAATAATACTTGAAAGATTGCTCTTGTCGGCAGCTAGAGCTTGCTCAATTGTCCGTTGTCAATCCAGGAGTTGAACTTGTCCGGGTAGCCTTTCCACTTGACCAGAGACTGTCCGGGGCGTTTGCGCAGGACTTTCTCCACGCGGAACTTGGTTTTCCTTGGTTTTCTGCAGTCGATGTTCGTAGAAACTGCCCTGAATAGGCTCGTTCATGAGATCTCGAATGTTGTAGGTGGGTGGTTGGGTGGGTAGAACTCTATTCACGACGAACACCTCTTCAGTCCAATTGGGTGTGTAGCCCTTTTTCGAAATGAGCTTTGCTCACAGCAATTCTCACTTCATCGTTCACAGCATAGCGTCGCCGCCCTGTGCGTGCATCTGGACTTTTGCTGGGGTGATCCTGTACAAACGGAGCATTACACTCCTCGGACGCCTCGGCAGGTTTCATACCAATACTGCGGTACGGTGCTTGCTGGTGTTGTAGTCATGTACAAGTTTGGACTTTGGGTAGCACTTTGAGGTAGACATTTGTTGATTTTGCTGTAAAGTGTTTGAGCGTTCTGTTGAATCGCTCTGCAACCACGCCCCTTGCCGTCGTTATGAGTGCTGTACATGCTAATACCGTTGTCAGCAAGCCACTGCTTGACTGTTGCGTTGTAGAACTCTTTACCCTCATCGACCCACAGCTTGCGAGGTGAGCGCTTGCTGCTGGTCACGATGCTGCGAAACGCATCTCTGACAAGTGCGCCCGTCTTGTTCTGGAGCGGTACAACCCACCATGCATAGGGACCGAAAAGATCGATGACGGTCAGGAAATGTCGAGTGCCATTGTCATTTTTTTTTTTGCAAACGCCTGCATGTCCACCAGATCTTCACTCCATCATGATAATTATGTCATCCAACTCGTGCACTATCACACGTCTGCGGGGCAGTTGCACTGCTGTCACTCCCAACACCGCCAGTCCCACCACCTGCGGTGCCGTTTGTGATTGAATCACTGTCAACGTCCAGGATCACGGGATCCTTGTGCAACCTATTGTCAGTGAAGTCACAGTTAGTGGCGTGCAAGTACTCGCACAGTACCTTCAATTATAGCCTAGTACCCAGCTCCGAGAACAGTCTCCCTACGAGAACTGCATACCGACCACACACGGCAGTGCATGATAAAATTAAAAATAATAATAATAAAAATATTGACTGGTTATAAAAATGTTATTGAATAAAGTCATGTATTATGATGATGATGATGATGGCCTGTGTGTGTGTGTGTATGTGTGTGTGTGTGTGTGTGTGTTTGTGTGTGTGTGTGGGTGTGTGTGTATTTGTGTGTGTGTGTACATCTCCAATAATATACATGTAGCTCAAAGTGAGACAGGCGAGGATAGACATAATAGTTATCAATGAGAGCATTTGTGGAATTCCAAAATTCGTGAATGTCGACTTTTGCTGACAACGCTTGTAGTGCACCACGTCAATAGCATGCAGTTCTTGATCAAAGAACTCAACTAGAGTGCAGTGCAGTTCATGACCGTATCCTCTCAGCGACACTTCTTCGCACAAGAGAATGAGCATTGCAACCAACACGATGATCATACTAATGTTGTTACTGGAAGGGGTGCTCTTCACCTTCTTGAACACGCAGGATAGGTTCTTCATGAGGTAGCGTTGAGCAATGTCAGACTTGTCAGTAGCAGTACTAGGGGCTGTCCCATCAGGGGTTGGATCAATTGGAAACAACAGCTTCACTACATCAAGTAGTTCGTTCCGCCCGCAGGAAGCCATGTCCTTGGCAGCAATCCAGATCAAGTTGGTTATGGGGTGACTTTCAACAACTGCTTGGTCATATCCAGGTCTCCATTGAAAGGTTCCACCATGTTCGTCAGCGAGGTTGCGATTCCTAACCGCGCAGCACACCGCATCAGCGCACAATCGCTCCCGAGCGGCATATAACTGAAATACCGCCGCTAAAAGGTACTTTCAACCATATCAGCTCACAGGTCTGGACAATTGGTAAAATGCATTGTTTTTCAGTTGTACCTCCACTACATAACATTACAATTGAAATTGAAGTTAACGTTCGAGAACCTTCGACGGTACGGGTAATTCATTTCTAAGTCTGCTGCAGTGGTGGCGGGGTTGCTATACCCTAATGGTTTCAAAACATCCCAGACAGTCAATCTTATTAACACCACACCCACCACTTTTAAAGCACTTATGTCGCCAATAGGCACTTCAAAACCACTAAGTCATTAACCCAATTAAATGTGACACCTAGGCCACTTAAAAACCACTTCACGTTTCAAGTGGTCACTTAATTACCGCTTATCCAATTATAAGATCAAGGGGGCTAATTAACAACCGACTCCGTCGACGGAGTCGACTCCGAGCACCCCTTCCAGTAACAACATTAGTATGATCATCGTGTTGGTTGCAATGCTCATTCTCTTGTGCGAAGAAGTGTCGCTGAGAGGATACGGTCATGAACTGCACTGCACTCTAGTTGAGTTCTTTGATCAAGAACTGCATGCTATTGACGTGGTGCACTACAAGCGTTGTCAGCAAAAGTCGACATTCACGAATTTTGGAATTCCACAAATGCTCTCATTGATAACTATTATGTCTATCCTCGCCTGTCTCACTTTGAGCTACATGTATATTATTGGAGATGTACACACACACACAAATACACACACACCCACACACACACACAAACACACACACACACACACACACATACACACACACACACAGGCCATCATCATCATCATCATAATACATGACTTTATTCAATAACATTTTTATAACCAGTCAATATTTTTATTATTATTATTTTTAATTTTATCATGCACTGCCGTGTGTGGTCGGTATGCAGTTCTCGTAGGGAGACTGTTCTCGGAGCTGGGTACTAGGCTATAATTGAAGGTACTGTGCGAGTACTTGCACGCCACTAACTGTGACTTCACTGACAATAGGTTGCACAAGGATCCCGTGATCCTGGACGTTGACAGTGATTCAATCACAAACGGCACCGCAGGTGGTGGGACTGGCGGTGTTGGGAGTGACAGCAGTGCAACTGCCCCGCAGACGTGTGATAGTGCACGAGTTGGATGACATAATTATCATGATGGAGTGAAGATCTGGTGGACATGCAGGCGTTTGCAAAAAAAAAAATGACAATGGCACTCGACATTTCCTGACCGTCATCGATCTTTTCGGTCCCTATGCATGGTGGGTTGTACCGCTCCAGAACAAGACGGGCGCACTTGTCAGAGATGCGTTTCGCAGCATCGTGACCAGCAGCAAGCGCTCACCTCGCAAGCTGTGGGTCGATGAGGGTAAAGAGTTCTACAACGCAACAGTCAAGCAGTGGCTTGCTGACAACGGTATTAGCATGTACAGCACTCATAACGACGGCAAGGGGCGTGGTTGCAGAGCGATTCAACAGAACGCTCAAACACTTTACAGCAAAATCAACAAATGTCTACCTCAAAGTGCTACCCAAAGTCCAAACTTGTACATGACTACAACACCAGCAAGCACCGTACCGCAGTATTGGTATGAAACCTGCCGAGGCGTCCGAGGAGTGTAATGCTCCGTTTGTACAGGATCACCCCAGCAAAAGTCCAGATGCACGCACAGGGCGGCGACGCTATGCTGTGAACGATGAAGTGAGAATTGCTGTGAGCAAAGCTCATTTCGAAAAAGGGCTACACACCCAATTGGACTGAAGAGGTGTTCGTCGTGAATAGAGTTCTACCCACCCAACCACCCACCTACAACATTCGAGATCTCATGAACGAGCCTATTCAGGGCAGTTTCTACGAACATCGACTGCAGAAAACCAAGGAAAACCAAGTTCCGCGTGGAGAAAGTCCTGCGCAAACGCCCCGGACAGTCTCTGGTCAAGTGGAAAGGCTACCCGGACAAGTTCAACTCCTGGATTGACAACGGACAATTGAGCAAGCTCTAGCTGCCGACAAGAGCAATCTTTCAAGTATTATTATCATCATTATCATCATGAACATCAGCATTGTGGAATGGGCCTCTTTTACGGGCAAACAGAATACAATTGACAGTGGCATGGCGAATGATTAGAACACAACACGAAAAAATGAAAACATCAACATTGTCATCAAAATCATCATCATCATCATCATTGGAAACGGCCTCTTGTACGGGCTTGAAACGGTGATAACCGAGATTATGTGCAAAAGTCGTGATAGATATTCAGGTAAAAATATGACATTTAACAGTTGAATGATTAGTACCAAGTAGATATTCAAATGCTGATTATTTTACCAGATAGATATTGAATGACAGATCATCATCATCATCATCATCATCATGAGAAAAGCCTCTTTTACGGGCAAAGCAAATGTATATCATTACAATATGTAAAGTGAACAGGGGAAATCAACACAAAACCAACCGGAAAATGATGAAACACAAAAGCAGTCAAGGAAGTAAATCAATACAAAAACAAGCAATGAACACAGAGTAATAAAAGGGGAAAAACCAAATAGCATTATATTAAGTTGAGGCCAAAGGCAGCACCCTACTCCGCCTGGCGGCACTGGGCCAGAAATGAGTTCGGCTGTCGCCTCTTGCCGTACGAACCGCGGCAACCGCGGAAGCAGGTGACTGCCCATCGCAGCAAGCAGAAAGACAAACGGGTGCGTAGTATGCCCATTACTAGTGGGTACTTCAGTTCAGTATGGCGCTCAACAAACAGGGAGGCCAATGATTTCAGGAATTGAGTAGTTTCTGGGCCACTAAAGCCGTACGTCGAGAACACAAGTGGCGTGAAGGAGCCGCGCTCCACGTTAACCACACGGCTGGCGTATTGATTTTTCTTGTTTCGCTCGTGAGACTTCAGCTGACTCAGGGCTTGTGATCGAGACAACACAGACGCTGCGGGATGAGTGATCCGCACATCAAAGTAAGCGTCCTGTTGCCACGACCAAAAGCCGCGAGCCCGCACATCCAGACGAGCTTCTGCGCATCGGTTGAGGGAACGACCACCAGGCACATGCTCACTGCTGCAGGGCAATAGCCGGGGCTCCGTCATCATCATCATCATCATCATCATCATCATCATCATCATCTTTGCGTTGGATTCATTTAAACTATTATTTGGTTAGGGTTCCACTCCTTCATCTTGGGAAATTGTGTTTTGTTTGCCCAAAGAAGTGGCTTAAAAATCAAAAAAAAAAAAAATCATCATCATCATCATCATCATCATCATGAGAAAAGCCTCTTTTACGGGCAAAGCAAATGTATATCATTACAATATGTAAAGTGAACAGGGGAAATCAACACAAAACCAACCGGAAAATGATGAAACACAAAAGCAGTCAAGGAAGTAAATCAATACAAAAACAAGCAATGAACACAGAGTAATAAAAGGGGAAAAAACCAAAATAGCATTATATTAAGTTGAGGCCAAAGGCAGCACCCTACTCCGCCTGGCGGCACTGGGCCAGAAATGAGTTCGGCTGTCGCCTCTTGCCGTACGAACCGCGGCAACCGCGGAAGCAGGTGACTGCCCATCGCAGCAAGCAGAAAGACAAACGGGTGCGTAGTATCATCATCATCATCATCATCATCATCATCATCATCATCATCATGTGACCAAGCCGCTTTTACGGGCAACAATATTATGAATATAAAACGCAAGGTATTGTAAGAGCAATTTTCTGAAAATAATGTTAAAACACGAAATAATTTATAGAAATGCATTATTACACCGTAGCCACTTTTATGGGCAAATTCCAATACAAGGCAATAGGAAAACGAGGATGAAGTTAACCTTTTAACCCAAAGAAAAGACAAAAGATGTCAACAATAGAACTACAAATATAAAAAACAAACATCAGGTCATAAAAACTACTTTAAAACATAACCAAATGACAGCAAAGCGTGGAGAATGAGATTGACTTACAAAACAAAAGTAGTCCTACTATGCTTACAAAACAGAATTTACCTACACCACTAAGGAAGAAACATTAAATGATTGCAGTCTCACAAACACCGGCCTCTATCTAACGACCCATCAAACAATAACTCCTGAAATTCTTGACTGACTTTTTCTGGTAGGATCATCATCATCCCTGCATTGTATCAGCAGCACGAGCGGCGTAAGTGGAACGAATATGGGCCAAGAGTCACAAATGTAGAAAGAGCCGCTTTCACACCTCTCGTGTTCTCTGTGCATGGTGGTTGTGGGAGGCTGTGCAATGTGTTCCTCAAGAGACTGTGCCAGATGCAGGCCGAGTCATCGGGATCTCACTATTCCCAGGTCATTGGTTTACTCCGCTGTCGGCTGTCTTTTGCTTTGCTGCGTGCTGCTGTGTTGTGCATACGTGGGGCTCGGTCACGGTACCACCATCCGGCGAGATGTTTTCATGATGTCTCGATTGCCGTGGCCGAGTCAGGTCTAGTTTGTTAAGTAAGTATCGTGCTGTGTCCTGACTGTGCATGCGGGATTGGTATGGCGCTTACCCTTTTGTTGCTGTTTTGTTGCTTTCATGCCTTTAAGCATGCAATTGTGTTCAATTGTTGTATTTCATGGAAAAACGATCTTTGCGTTGGATTCATTTAAACTATTATTTGTGTAGGGTTCCACTCCTTCATCTTGGGAAATTGTGTTTTGTTTGCCCAAAGAAGTGGCTTCGTCATCATCATCATCATCATCATCATCATCATCATCATCATCATCATCATCATATGGGCCAATCATCATCATCATCATCATCATCATCATCATCATGTGACCAAGCCGCTTTTACGGGCAACAATATTATGAATATAAAACGCAAGGTATTGTAAGAGCAATTTTCTGAAAATAATGTTAAAACACGAAATATAAAAATGCATTATCACACCGTAGCCACTTTTATGGGCAAATTCCAATACAAGGCAATAAGAAAACGAGGATGAAGTTAACCTTTTAACCCAAAGAAAAGACAAAAGATGTCAACAATAGAACTACAAATATAAAAAACAAACATCAGTATCATCATCATCATCATCATCATCATCATCATCATCATCATCATCACGATCTTTGCATTGGATTCATTTAAACTATTATTTGTGTAGGGTTCCACTCCTTCATCTTGGGAAATTGTGTTTTGTTTGCCCAAAGAAGTGGCTGTAAAAAAAAAAAAAAAAAAAAAAAAAAAAATAATAATCATCATCATCATCATCATCATAATCATCATCATCATCATGAGAAAAGCCTCTTTTACGGGCAAAGCAAATGTATATCATTACAATATGTAAAGTGAACAGGGGAAATCAACACAAAACCAACCGGAAAATGATGAAACACAAAAGCAGTCAAGGAAGTAAATCAATACAAAAACAAGCAATGAACACAGAGTAATAAAAGGGGAAAAACCAAATAGCATTATATTAAGTTGAGGCCAAAGGCAGCACCCTACTCCGCCTGGCGGCACTGGGCCAGAAATGAGTTCGGCTGTCGCCTCTTGCCGCACGAACCGCGGCAACCGCGGAAGCAGGTGACTGCCCATCGCAGCAAGCAGAAAGACAAACGGGTGCGTAGTATGCCCATTACTAGTGGGTACTTCAGTTCAGTATGGCGCTCAACAAACAGGGAGGCCAATGATTTCAGGAATTGAGTAGTTTCTGGGCCACTAAAGCCGTACGTCGAGAACACAAGTGGCGTGAAGGAGCCGCGCTCCACGTTAACCACACGGCTGGCGTATTGATTTTTCTTGTTTCGCTCGTGAGACTTCAGCTGACTCAGGGCTTGTGATCGAGACAACACAGACGCTGCGGGATGAGTGATCCGCACATCAAAGTAAGCGTCCTGTTGCCACGACCAAAAGCCGCGAGCCCGCACATCCAGACGAGCTTCTGCGCATCGGTTGAGGGAACGACCACCAGGCAAATGCTCACTGCTGCAGGGCAATAGCCGGGGCTCCGTCTCTACGTCCACCACTCCAGCCTCCCTCAGTAGTCCAGCAACCAAGTCCCGCACCTCATTGTGACGGGCAATGGTATAGCCGCCAGTGGCACAGGTAAGTGCATGAGCGGGGCTGAGAGGCACACCACAAACACATGAATCGGGTAGCCCACTCAACCTCCGCCCATAGCGGATGCACAGGGCATCACGGAAGTCGGATTTCTTCAGGATGGTTCCATCTTGCCACCGCGGGGCAACAGTCAACCATGACGATACTCCCTTTTCGGACGCGATTTCAACAAGAAATTGTTGCTCCGAGCTCAAGTCCGCCTTAATGTCTTGTTGCCGGCTGCATAGGCTCCGCATTTTGCTTGTCCGAGTCGAGCGTGCCAGCTGGCGGGTGTCCCCAACAGCATCGCGGACGGGATCGTGATTGGAGAGCCTCACTCGGTCGGCAACCTCCTGGGTTGTATCACCGGAGCCCTCTGACTGGGCAGTATCCGACAAATCGCTCCTTGCCATATCACCAGGCACGCTTGGAGGGTTCGCATATGTGCCAGTCAACAGTAGCTGAACAAGAGGGGGTCATCATCATCATCATCATGTGGCCAAGCCGCTTTTACGGGCAACAATATTATGAATATGAAACGCAAGGTATTGTAAGAGCAATTTTCTGAAAATAATGTTAAAACACGAAATAATTTATAGAAATGCATTATCACACCGTAGCCACTTTTATGGGCAAATTCCAATACAAGGCAATAGGAACACGAGGATGAAGTTAACCTTTTAAAACCCAAAGAAAAGACAAAAGATGTCAACAATAGAACTACAAATATAAAAAACAAACATCAGGTCATAAAAACTACTTTAAAACATAACCAAAAGACAGCAAAGCGTGGAGAATGAGATTGACTTACAAAACAAAAGTAGTCCTACTATGCTTACAAAACAGAATCTACCTACACCACTAAGGAAGAAACATTAAATGATTGCAGTCTCACAAACACCGGCCTCTATCTAACGACCCATCAAACAATAGCTCCTGAAATTCTTGACTGACTTTTTCTGGTAGGAGCTACGGCAGCCGCGAAAACAGGTCACTGCCCAACGGAGTAAAGTGAACGAGATCATCATCATCATCATCATCATCATCATCATCATGTGACCAAGCCGCTTTTACGGGCAACAATATTATGAATATAAAACGCAAGGTATTGTAAGAGCAATTTTCTGAAAATAATGTTAAAACACGAAATAATTTATAGAAATGCATTATCACACCGTAGCCACTTTTATGGGCAAATTCCAATACAAGGCAATAGGAAAACGAGGATGAAGTTAACCTTTTAACCCAAAGAAAAGACAAAAGATGTCAACAATAGAACTACAAATATAAAAAACAAACATCAGGTCATAAAAACTACTTCAAAACATCAACCAAATGACATCATCATCATCATCATCATCATCATCATCATCATCATCTCTGTGCATGGTGGTTGTGGGAGGCTGTGCAATGTGTTCCTCAAGAGACTGTGCCAGATGCAGGCCGAGTCATCGGGATCTCACTATTCCCAGGTCATTGGTTTACTCCGCTGTCGGCTGTCTTTTGCTTTGCTGCGTGCTGCGGTGTTGTGCATACGTGGGGCTCGGTCACGGTACCACCATCCGGCGAGATGTTTTCATGATGTCTCGATTGCCGTGGCCGAGTCAGGTCTAGTTTGTTAAGTATCGTGCTGTGTCCTGACTGTGCATGCGGGATTGGTATGGCGCTTACCCTTTTGTTGCTGTTTTGTTGCTTTCATGCCTTTAAGCATGTAATTGTGTTCAATTGTTGTATTTCATGGAAAACGATCTTTGCGTTGGATTCATTTAAACTATTATTTGTGTAGGGTTCCACTCCTTCATCTTGGGAAATTGTGTTTTGTTTGCACAAAGAAGTGGCTTCATAAAAAAAAAAAAAAAAAAAAAAAAAATCATCATCATCATCATCATCATCATCATCATGAGAAAAGCCTCTTTTACGGGCAAAGCAAATGTATATCATTACAATATGTAAAGTGAACAGGGGAAATCAACACAAAACCAACCGGAAAATGATGAAACACAAAAGCAGTCAAGGAAGTAAATCAATACAAAAACAAGCAATGAACACAGAGTAATAAAAGGGGAAAAACCAAATAGCATTATATTAAGTTGAGGCCAAAGGCAGCACCCTACTCCGCCTGGCGGCACTGGGCCAGAAATGAGTTCGGCTGTCGCCTCTTGCCGTACGAACCGCGGCAACCGCGGAAGCAGGTGACTGCCCATCGCAGCAAGCAGAAAGACAAACGGGTGCGTAGTATGCCCATTACTAGTGGGTACTTCAGTTCAGTATGGCGCTCAACAAACAGGGAGGCCAATGATTTCAGGAATTGAGTAGTTTCTGGGCCACTAAAGCCGTACGTCGAGAACACAAGTGGCGTGAAGGAGCCGCGCTCCACGTTAACCACACGGCTGGCGTATTGATTTTTCTTGTTTCGCTCGTGAGACTTCAGCTGACTCAGGGCTTGTGATCGAGACAACACAGACGCTGCGGGATGAGTGATCCGCACATCAAAGTAAGCGTCCTGTTGCCACGACCAAACGCCGCGAGCCCGCACATCCAGACGAGCTTCTGCGCATCGGTTGAGGGAACGACCACCAGGCAAATGCTCACTGCTGCAGGGCAATAGCCGGGGCTCCGTCTCTACGTCCACCACTCCAGCCTCCCTCAGTAGTCCAGCAACCAAGTCCCGCACCTCATTGTGACGGGCAATGGTATAGCCGCCAGTGGCACAGGTAAGTGCATGAGCGGGGCTGAGAGGCACACCACAAACACATGAATCGGGTAGCCCACTCAACCTCCGCCCATAGCGGATGCACAGGGCATCACGGAAGTCGGATTTCTTCAGGATGGTTCCATCTTGCCACCGCGGGGCAACAGTCAACCATGACGATACTCCCTTTTCGGACGCGATTTCAACAAGAAATTGTTGCTCCGAGCTCAAGTCCGCCTTAATGTCTTGTTGCCGGCTGCATAGGCTCCGCATTTTGCTTGTCCGAGTCGAGCGTGCCAGCTGGCGGGTGTCCCCAACAGCATCGCGGACGGGATCATGATTGGAGAGCCTCACTCGGTCGGCAACCTCCTGGGTTGTATCATCATCATCATCATCATCATCATGAGAAAAGCCTCTTTTACGGGCAAAGCAAATGTATATCATTACAATATGTAAAGTGAACAGGGGAAATCAACACAAAACCAACCGGAAAATGATGAAACACAAAAGCAGTCAAGGAAGTAAATCAATACAAAAACAAGCAATGAACACAGAGTAATAAAAGGGGAAAAAACCAAAATAGCATTATATTAAGTTGAGGCCAAAGGCAGCACCCTACTCCGCCTGGCGGCACTGGGCCAGAAATGAGTTCGGCTGTCGCCTCTTGCCGTACGAACCGCGGCAACCGCGGAAGCAGGTGACTGCCCATCGCAGCAAGCAGAAAGACAAACGGGTGCGTAGTATGCCCATTACTAGTGGGTACTTCAGTTCAGTATGGCGCTCAACAAACAGGGAGGCCAATGATTTCAGGAATTGAGTAGTTTCTGGGCCACTAAAGCCGTACGTCGAGAACATCATCATCATCATCATCATCATCATCATCATCATCATCATGAGAAAAGCCTCTTTTACGGGCAAAGCAAATGTATATCATTACAATATGTAAAGTGAACAGGGGAAATCAACACAAAACCAACCGGAAAATGATGAAACACAAAAGCAGTCAAGGAAGTAAATCAATACAAAAACAAGCGATGAACACAGAGTAATAAAAGGGGAAAAAACCAAAATAGCATTATATTAAGTTGAGGCCAAAGGCAGCACCCTACTCCGCCTGGCGGCACTGGGCCAGAAATGAGTTCGGCTGTCGCCTCTTGCCGTACGAACCGCGGCAACCGCGGAAGCAGGTGACTGCCCATCGCAGCAAGCAGCATCATCATCATGTGACCAAGCCGCTTTTACGGGCAACAATATTATGAATATGAAACGCAAGGTATTGTAAGAGCAATTTTCTGAAAATAATGTTAAAACACGAAATATAAAAATGCATTATCACACCATCATCATCATCATCATCATCATCATCATCATCAACTGTGATTGTATTTCAAGCAATTATATTTAGGTATATTAGAAATAAAAGTCTAGTTATGGGAAACTAGACAAAAAAAAGAAGAAGATTATTCTGTGGTATGTAGAAAACAATAACATCAACATCAATAACTCATTAGAAATAAATTGACATGGTGCAGGGTGTGAATAATTGTGATTGTCAACCACCACCACCACCATTACATCACATCACTGTTCAGTCATCCGGCAGTGTGATGCGGTGGTGTCCATGCGCAAGTGTGCTGACACCGTCGGCTAAGATGTACCGCTTACTGTGGAATGGTGCACAGCTCTGATGACATCTTCCTCTTCCTCTGCACGGAGTAGTTTAACGGAGATCCTTCTTCTTTTATTCTCCATTGTCTTCCCAGACACATTGTTCATATTGTTCATAAGTTTGAAGAAGTCCTTGTCAAACTCGTTGACGGCCTTCTTCCGAAGCTCAGTGAGCAGAGCGAGTGAAATCTCTGTATGCTTTAGAAGAGCCCACGCGAATCCAGGCAGTGTGTAGTAGTGTGTCGGATCTAAATCGTACGTGAGCATTGCAGTGCATCTGAATTTCTCAAAAACATCTGCAAGAAGGTGCACATCGGTCTTTAGGTAGAGATCATGGTAGTCACCCCTGAGTTTAACCGACATGTCTAACGCATCAGGTTGCTCCCATGTTTCATGTGTACTTCCAGCAGAAACTCCACTGTGTTTGGAATTAAGACGTCCATTTCCAGTTGAAGAGATGGTTTCACAGGAGATGCACGTTGCTCGTACGCGCTGAACGTGGGAAAACGTGATCTCCCCTCTTCCACTTGAGATGGTGAAGCAGACGTTGTTACATCCACTTCGCTTTGGCCAGGGTTTCAAAATGGCTTTTTTGAGGCGTCACTGACATCATTGATATCGATGTGACGACAGGCTACTATCGAATAGGAGGCACGATAGTGCAATAGCATAGTTGAGGCTTTTGTACAAAACAGGATTTCTTCAGAGAATGTAGCGTTTCTTGCAGGGGGGTGAAGGTTGAAGTGAGCTGAGAGGAAGTCACCAATGTTTGTTTTCTTCAGAAAAACTAATTAGATGTCTGTCGACGCCTAGGAGACGCTGTCGAGATTGATAGCATCTTTTTTCTGACATGCATCGCTTTGTTTTGAAAATCATGCTCCGGTGCGTCCATTTATCACGGCCTCGGTCACGTGATTGCAACAATCATCACCTGCAGGAGAGCCCTTTGGCTGTCGAACGTAATTGATGAGCGCGTCGAATTGATCACACAGGTCCATGCTGTTCAGGAAATGGCGTCTGTGCGTCGTCTACATCCGTCTATAGACTATAATGCGGAGCTGACGAGTGCCTATCGAAAAACTCCAATACGGCAATAGAGGAGATTATTACTGACCAATCGAATCTAAATCTGCAGAATATGGTAGATTTCCTCTACGACTCGAATCTCGTCAAGGGCTTTTACAACGTGCCAAAAAACAACTGTCACATGTTTTGCCACCGCTCTGTTCAACGAACTTGCAGCTACCCAATACGTCGATCACATCGAACTTCAACGTTCCAAACCCATCAACTCGGAACATGCAATTGAATGAGAACTCGACCCCTTTCACACAAACATTTAACACAGATATGTTGGTTTTAAACTTTTTATTATAAACACAGGAGCTCCGCCTGGGCTTGCGCCATCTTCGTCACGCTGTTAATGGGCAACACCCCGTAGAAGTTGATAAGCCTCTGAAGGTAGTTGTTGATGTGTCGGGACGTTGTAACGTGATCCTTCATTGCCCCAAGATCAATCCACTCGTCATCGCTGCATGGGGGAAAAAGATAAAACAAGATGTATAAGATCTCCTGTATTTCAAATAAAGATAATTGTATAACAGATCACTTACCAGCTACATTTATAAACCGGCTGACGACCAGCCTCCAGGTTCTTCCGATGTCCTTTTGATTTGGCGTGGTCAACGAACGGCTGGAGGCCGGTCGTAGTCTTAAGACATAAGTCACAGCTGAATTGCATCTTTGTTTTGAAGAAGAAGAAGAAGACGATCTTCAGGCTGGAGTTGAATGGGACTCATCAAGGCGGCTCCAATCACTTTTATCCCCATCCAGTTGTTTGGTGCTCGTTGGTTGAAGGGTAGTCTGGCAATACCTAGAATATTCCAGAATATCATAATTCAATTTCAAAAAAACATCCCAGACAGTCAATCTTACTAACACCACACCCACCACTTGAAAAGAAATACTTATGTCGCCGATAGGCACTTCAAACACCACTTCACATTTCAAGTGGCCACTTAATTAGCCCACCTCCACCACCTCCACGACAACAAGACGGACAACAACAACATCAACAGAATGAAACCCTACAAGTCTACAAGGAATGTATGGTAAAAAGAAGAGAGGTGAGGGCTGACAACACCGTTCACGTGACGGCGATTACAACAAAAACATACACCTATCAGAACGGGGAGCAATACACAGACGTGTCAATGTATCAAGGAATAGACAATGTAATATAAAGACCACCTATGTGTGTCTTTTTGCATCTATGTACAGTGAAACCTCGTTAAGAAGAACACTGATACGACAAACTTTCGCTTTAGAAGAACACACTGTTAGCGGAACACTCCCGGAGACTCAAGCAAACACAGAACTGGTGCTCACTGAATTCCCATTTGGAAAAATGTGGATGCCGGTACCATGTGCCACTTGGGTTATACATTCTAGTTGGATACCCTGCAGATGCTGCAGAGCGCGGGACAAAGGAGATACGCTACTGGATGTCACACTGTCAAACACCCAGGAAGAACAAGTGCACGCTGTCATTCACTTCCAACCCACTCCATGCCAATCAAGCCGTACTGAGAATGGACGATACCATCACAGGCGTGTACAGAAACTACAACATTTATGATTCATTCCGTTTTCTTTACCAAGTGTATTGATAAATTATAATAAAACATTTTTAATGAATAACGTCATGTATTATGATGATGATGATTTGAGTGTGTGTGTGTGTGTGTGTGTGTGTGTGTGTGTGTGTGTGTGTGTGTGTGTGTGTGTGTCTACATGTCAAATAATATAGCTCAAAGTGAGGGAGGCAAGGATAGACATAATAGTAATCAATGTGAGCATTTGTGGAATTCCACAATTCGTGAATGTTGACTGAGTTTGCTGACAACGCTTGTAGTGCACCACGTCAATAGCATGCAGTTCTTGATCGAAGAACTCAACTAGAGTGCAGTGCAGCTCATGATCGTATCCTCTCAGCGACACTTCTTCACACAAGAGAATGAGCATTGCAACCAACACGATGATCATACTAATGTTGTTACTGGAAGGGGTGCTCTTCACCTTCTTGAACACGCAGGATAGGTTCTTCATGAGGTGGCGTTGAGCAATGTCCGACTTGCCAGTAGCAGTACTAGGCGTACTTCCATCAGGGGTTGGATCAACTGGAAACAGCAGCTTCACTACATCAAGTAGTTCTTTCCGCCCGCAGCAAGCCATGTCCTTGGCAGCAATCCAGATCAAGTTGGTTATGGGGTGACTTTCAACAACTGCTTGATCATATCCATGGTCTCCATTGAAAGGTTCCACCAGGTTTGTCAGCGAGGTTGCGATTCCTAACCGCGCAGCACAACGCATCAGCGCACCCATTGTACAATGGCCGTCCTCACCATGATCTTTCAAAATAGACCACATGTTCATGATCTTCTTGTTGTTGTTGTTGTTGTTGTTGTTGTTGTTGTTGTTGTTGTTGTTGTTGTTGTTGTTGTTGTTGTTGTTGTTGTTGTTGTTGTTGTTGTTGTTGTTGTTGTTGTTCTTCTTCTTCTTCTTCTTCTTCTTCTTCTTCTTCTTCTTCTTCACCAAAGTAATAGCAAGGATGAAGACAACAACAACAATTACTTGTGACTTGGCAAGGATGCTTTGCGAAATGATGGAAAATTAAGATGTCAGGGGTTTTATACAGCGGCAACGGTACCCTTCATCATCATCTTCCTCGCCCTACACATGGCACTTGAGAAACGGTACAGCGCACATTTCATCTCCGCAGGAATTAATTCCACACGAGGTTCACAGCACCCGTAAGATTGGATTAGTCTTTGCATCAGTTCCTTCTCCTCAGAATTAAACTCTCGGATATTCTGCTTAAACTTCTTCAGCTGAAAAGGGGTAAGAGGTTTTGTACGGATTAGAAGTTGGCGGAACCAGGCTTTCGAAAATTGCTGCGGTTTGCAACTCATTAGCTTGCTGGATCGTGCCCACGCCACATGGCTCTTTGGAAGATATGGCTGAAGCTTCTGGCAAATCTCGTCGTGCTCAGCACAGATGCATGTCAGAGCTATGGCATAGTTCAGGCTCTTGTAGCCACTCTCCTTCTTCATGTACTGCAACGGTTCCAGCACACCGTGAAGGTTCAGCAGGACACCGGTCTTCTGCATGAAGCGTACCAGATGTCTGTCGACGGCAGTCAATCGCTCCCGAGCCGCATATAGCCGTGGGAGAATGCATCTCTCTGTAAAATTCACCTCCGGCAACAGCACGCTATCAAGAACAAGTCCGCATATAGTACACACAAAGTGCCCCTCGTTCACAACTTGATGATTATGAAAACATTTGTCAATGTTTGGACTAGGAGGAGGGGCATCAGGACAAGGGTCATCGTCATGCTCAACGACGGCGCGTTGACGCTCCTTGTACGCACGCAGTATTTCAAATTGCTCTTCAATATCCATTATGCTAACTGATCACATTTTCCAGTAAACGCTGCATCATATATCAATTTATAAATGAGTCACACCTCCTAAAATACCCCCCTATGACATCATACCGTAGAGCTAGTTCTAATAAGCCTGGGAATACCTAGAAGTTTCCAGAACACATTCCCAGACAGTGACTCTTGTCAACAACCACACCCACCACTTTAAAAGCAATTATGACGCCGAGAGGCACTTCAAACACCACTTAGTCATTAATCCAATTAAATATGACACCTGGCCCACTTCAGATCTCAAGTGGCCACTTCATTATCACTTATCCAATTAAAAGGTCAAGTGGCCACTTAATTAACAACCGCAAAGTTCAAGTACCCATTCATAAGGTCAAGTGGGTTCAACTCTTCGCCAGGTCCGGCTCGGTCCCTACTACTGAAAATTATCATGTTCAACTGTCTTCGTAATCATCATACTCGTCCAACCGATGTCACCCTGGGCCTCACCCTGCGAATAATCAGCTTATCTCGCCCGTAGCTCCACTTCTCCTTCCATCATGACCGAACAAGAGCAATATCCGTAGCCTGCCGTCATATCATGGCTGCTAAAATCCAGACTGGTCATGACTTCGTAACATGCATAATGTACAAATGTAATGTACGAGTACCGGTAAATGTTCACGTAGTTTTGCGGACTACCCGTCACTATCCCTTCCGCCCCGGGATACCTGATGAAGGCTGATTCACTGGCATCTTCTCCTACATGTACTGTGCCAGTGTGAGAAAGAACTTTGCAGAAGAGGAGTTCGAGCATACAATATTGTATTGCCATGATTTCTACCCTGCTTTTCATTCAAAACACTATCTGCATGACCTCCAAACGCTTTGCCATGCAGACCACCAGCTCTGATCAGGCGCATTGTACACAATTGTATAGCCTACATACTAGAACCGTGGTAAAATCGTGTAGTTATGCTCCTACCTCCGAGAGGATGCTATATTTTGCTCCAAATTTTCAACCACCAAATTATGCCAAGAATCATGCCGACATTATCCGCCGGTGCCTATGGCACAAACACCCAGCCTCTGACGTGTTATTAGATTCAATACCTACTTGTAGAGTAGGCTATACAAAAAGCTAGTCATTTCACTGTCACTGTCATTTTGCAAAGCAATCTAGAGGAAGATGCTTCAACTTTTGTGCCACTTGCCTTTGGTGGCATTTCATTGACAGAAATTGCCGAACTACTTGGTTTCAATTTGTTTTGTCACCTTGAATTGAACTTTACATCAGTTGAGGATCCTTTGCGGGAATTCCAGGCCACTAGTGTTGAGGCGATATTCGCCATCCTCGTGAAACTCGATGCTCGTAAAGCTGAGGGCGGCGACAGTATTCCGGCATTCATCCTGAAGCATTGTCCAGCAGCCCTCGCCCCGTCGCTATCCATATTAATTAATGCATCCCTTTCGTCTGGAATGGTGCCCTTCTCCCCGAAGATTGCAAATGTTCGACCCCTATTTAAGTCTAGTGACAAGAACGCATCTCGCAATTACCGTCCCATATCTTTGCTGCCAATAGCATCGAAGATCTTGGAGAAGATAGTCCACAAACGCCTGTGTGACTTCTTACAAACCTATTCACTTTTGCCTGCCAATCAGTTTGCGTACCGGCCACAACACTCCACGGAAGATACCCTGACCTTGGCCATGGACCGCTATCTGTCGTCAGCAGACCACCAGCTACATACTGCCTTTGCTGTTTTCACTATATACCATGGACGTCCATAGCGTCACCAGCCCAGCACACTCCCAGCTGTTTGCGGATGACATCCTTCTCGACACCGCATGCGGATCTGTAGCAACCCTAAATCAAGTGTTATCAGTTGCTGTGTCAAACTTGGCTGACTACCTACACGGGAAAGGCCTGGTTTTAAACCCTGACAAGACGCAGGTCTTAGCCATTGGAGGGTTCATGCCGTGGTACCCTGGAAGTCAACGTTAAGGTGGCAGACTACCCAAAAATTTGCTGAAAAATCGAATTTGTAAATTCATATTGAGTGCTACGTCAGTTGAAAGAGCATGAATAGCTGCAAATTCTCTGAAAATTGTGTCCCAATCTGACCGGCCGTTCAAGAGTTATGGCCGAAAATGTGCCCTTGCAAGGAAAGATATTTTTGTTGCACGCTGTCATTTGTTAGCAGCACTGTATTTGAATGTGAGCAGACCGTGCGCAACTTGTCGTATCATGGAAACACGTGAAAGTGTGCAGAATTTTGCTCCAAGTCCAAAAAATTAGGTTTTTGAGCCACGAAATTGGGCTGCACGGCGGCGGGCGAAGCCCGCCGCCGTGCAGCAGGACTTTTGCCAGCACCCTCGTGACGTTGCAGATATGTGGCTTGATTATTGTAGTTGACGTTGATTTAGTGACTTTGGCAAGTTTGAGTCGTGTCAAGAAGTCAGGTAGGATTCAGTACTAGGCAGTCGTGAAACGTGAGTGGAAGTCTTTGCCGGTTTCTGAGGGTATCCTGGATTTGGTGTGCAGCGCTGTGGAAATTCCTTGCTGTGGAGGTCCCAGCACTGGATGTTGTATCAAATTTACGACCTCGTAGCACACCCTAAAAAAAAAAAAAAAATTTCACGGTTCGCGTGAGACTCGGCCAAAGGCCCAGTTTTCCGCATCCGCAGGAACGCCACCACCCTCTTGGATCAAGGCGCAGATGCAGCTCCTAACCCTAGCACACCCTAAACCTAAAAAAATTCAAAAATTGACTTGGGTCTGTGGGAGTGTGGGAGAGAACGCCCACTCGTTCCGTTGTGACAGATTCCAGGGCCTCGTTGAGGGGCCCTACCCCATCACCCATGGCTGCTTCTGGACTTGTACTAGGTATGAGTCCCGCGCACGAACAGAATGAGCACGAAAATGTGAAAAAATTGAAAATGCATTAAATTTTGTTTGGCTCCTGGGTGGCTCGCACAGCGTGGCACTATGCCGGAAATTTGAGTTTTTCCGGCCTGGAAAGCCTGTCAGTGAGGCGCAAGAACTTGTAAATCATGTCCTGAGGGCCAGCATAGTGGCAGGAGTGTGTGATCAAAATTCAAATCCATTGAGAAACACCAAAGTAACGGTCAATTGAATGCCATATGAAATTTATGGGTAGGCTGCCCCCTTAACTGCAACGGGACGCCTCTCACCCAGACCACCACTGTTCGCTTTCGATTCCTGTCTTCGGTGGGACGCGCAGGTCTCCAGCATAGTACGTAAAACTTCGCACAAGCTAACCACCCTGAGAACCATCCGCACGTCGCTATCTGAACGCCAGTCACTCCTCTTCTATTCTGCCCTTATACTTCCTGACATGCTTAATGGATCAAACGCGTTCTTCTCAGCACTTAAGGCTCAGAAGCGGCACCAGCTCACTGTCCTCGACAAGCGATGTGTTCGCTGCGTAGCCAATCTGCCCTTCCCGTCCCATACCACTCATATACACTCGCCTTGCACTGACCCCTGCAATTGAACGTGCCAAATGCAAACTGCGTTTGCTTATGCACTTAGTCCACACCAGCAGCATCAGCCCTCTTCTGAAAGATAGAGTAGCCCTCCAACCTCCCAGTAACACCCGTGGCAATGACAATTGCAAATACGTTGTTCCACTAACTCGGCGAACATCTGGCGACAGCCGACCATTGGTTTCTGCCGTGAAGCTTTGGAACACCCTGCCACAGGAACTCACGTCCACTCGTCGTCCAACCTCGTTTAAAGGATTGCTGAAAGTGTTTTTCTACGGTTAATATGGCCAAATAGCACCTCCCTCTGGCATAGGACCTCATCTTGCTATTTCTCTCTGATTGTTACTTCGTTCGATTTTAACTTGTAATTACCGGTACAAATACTTCCTGTTGACTATTTTCTCATTTTCTCAAGTGCAGCTTTATCGAGCCACACTTTTTATTCTATCGCTATCATAATATTGGGCATCAATGCCCGTTTGGTTTGCGATGTAAAATAAAACTTCAAACAAACAAACAATGTATACATGTAACGCGTTTTAATGCCCGGTGGAGAATTCAGATGGCTGAGTTCTAAGACATTGTTCTCTGGAATAATTAGTGCTTTTCACTGGCAATAGACTATGGATTTCGGCAATATACAGTCTGTACTGGTGAGATTAACTAAAAAAAAAATTTCACGGTTCGCGTGAGACTCGGCTGGAAGCCGAGTTTTCCGCATCCGCCGTGGGAACGCCACCACCCTCTAGGATCAAAGGCGCAGATGCAGCGCCTAAACGGTGGGAGGTGAGTAGATCAGACCCACCACCAAGTGGTCAAAGACCGAAATCCCATTAGCTGCATCCATGTGAGATCAACTAAGGTGTGCAAAATTCCTCCAACAGCCGAAGTTTCAAGCAAGGCGTCAAACAAGCGCCATATTTGTGGCAAACAGATAAAGCGCTGGTCAAGGTACGGTTATGCATACATGTCGGTTTGACCTCTTGTTCTACAGAAAACCAAACCTCTACCAATTGTAAGGGTAAGACTAGACATGTACGAAAGCATACAAGGCGACTTGAGACAGTCACGGATCTGGAACCTGATTTGAACTTCATATTTTCTATTCATTTTCGGTTTTAACAACCCTCGAGGAGTTAATAACTTTAATAGAGCTGTAAATAAAATGAAGGCTGCATACATCACGCAACCACAGGTAAGTTTCCTGTTCGATATGTATGTTTATCCTAGTAGTAGTGTAACAGGAATATTATAATCCAGAACCGATGTTCTCGCTCCACATACACCGACATAAGGACATGGACCCAGACCACAGAGGCAGGAGCACACAGAGTTAGGGTAGTAGGCCGTAGCCAGATGTGAACCGGAATGCAGACGAAACTAGGAGCAACAACAGGGAGACAGACCCCAGGAGGAAAAGTGATTGCATTGCACCACTTGGGACCGTCAGATTAATTTCTCTGGACCGAGCCAGCCGGGAAAAAACCCTCGCGCCGACGAACGCACGAATGAGGGAAAAGACCGGGTGTATAACCCCAAGTGGTAATATGGCAGCATTAAACTGGCACAACATATCTACAGCCAAGAAAGAAAGGGAAAAAGACGGGCAGACATGAAACGTGGGAGGGTGGGGACACTGGTGAGACATAAAAAACTGACTGAAGAAGTCAGGCAAAAAGAACAGCAACAAAAAGAGAAAACACCAGATTCCATATTCGCAAGAAACAAAATTTTGTTGCGCGAGAAATCATTTCTAACCTCACTCGCTCCGCTCGGCCGGCGAGAAATATATCTTCTGTCCCTATCATCAGTGGAGTACGGAATTAAAGGTAGCCAATGAAAGTAACTGGAGTTAAATCATCAAGCAGGGGTATGGACACACATCAGGGATACTAAAATAAATGGGATACAACAAAGTAGGAAGGCTAGCAAGCGAGTTGACAATTATCACATGACAAAGTGTAGAAGAACATAATCATCAAGGTTATCCCTGGTTGGCGTTGCTTGGGTAGCCTTCCGCTTGCCCATAGCGACAGGAACCTCATCAGGGTCGCTGTTCGAAGACGAATCCCGGGTGGCAGCATCCAGTTTTTGCTGAAGCAGAGAATAGAAAATGACCAAGCATGGTCAGTGATACCCAGGGACACTCGAGAGCACGAGGCTACACCATGTGAACCACAGGTGATTATTATACACGCTGCGAAATATTTCAACATCAACGATGTACATGTTGTATTGGGCCAGACATTACAGTTCACAATTCACACATTCAATGGAAATTGAGTTTCTTCGAAAAGCAATACATCCTCGAACACCAGTATGCCTCCTCAGGCTCTTACTGTCTTTGGCGACGCACTAGAGGCCAGTACATGTATGACACAGGTTCGTCTTAATATCGGTATATACAAGCTAGAAGATGCGTTTCTCGACGTGCTCTGACTTCGATCTACGTAGAATGTATCTACGTAACCGCGCAGGATTTCCCAATGCGTTCCTCGAGAGGGGTAGTGATGTGGTGTATCTTATGTCGAAGGCTGCATGAACTAATGAAGCCTATCTTTACAGTTCCAGCAGTTTATCGTGTGACAGACTCTGATGCGATGCTAGGATTTATGTGGATGTTCGATAAAAGGGAGTAATTAGAGGGCTGTGAGCTAGGATGAAATGGGATTTCATTAGGGTTTCCACGGGTGTCCTGTTGGTATAGTTGGCAACTTGTATGATACATAATGGTGAGTAATGAGAGTGCAAACACAACTTAAGCCATTAATTACCTTGATTGCACTAGCGCTTCCTCTGCGGGTAGCTGCAATGCGTTCCAAATGCCTCTCCCTCTTGGTGGCTGATGCTTCGGTAGCCCATGTTACCTGTGGATCGGGTGATGTGTTGCACTGACGGGGATGCCTTGGGCTTGAATGTATGTTTTCCAGTAGCCGAGGTGAAGCCCTCGTCGTCTGAGGAGGTGTGAGCTGCTTTGCCACGTAGACGAGCAGGGAAACACGGAGTCCCTTGGGCGTTAGCTGATGGCTTGGGCTTGAATGTATGTTTTCCAGTAGCCGAGGTGAAGCCCTCGTCGTCTGGGGAGGTGTGAGCTGCTTTGCCACGTAGACGAGCAGGGAAACCAGGAGTCCCTTGGGCGTTATCTGATGGCTGTGCCTTCAGTGGAGCTGTATTCGGAGTCTCCTGCTGAACGTCATGTGTGGTGGAAGTCGTGGAATCCTTGCCGCCAGACGTGTCCATGTCGACCTGCTGCACTGGTCCGTGGTAACTGTTGCGATCTCTAGGCTTGGCATTCACACGCGGGCGAGTATCTCTCGTTCTTGCACCAATCTGTTGCCGGGATTCTTGATCAGCACTGTCTATAGGAGCTGGAATTCTACAATTGCCTCGATAGCACTGCTGGACTATTCTAACTGCAGTATTCAGAGACACTCTGTGGCCCACTGAAATATAGACGGGTGTTGATCCACCTTTGTTGACGCTGGCTACTCCAATGATGCCGGTCTTGCCCTTTCCAATCACTGGAGCCGTGCCTCTGTTTTGGCAAAGGTGTTTGATATTGTCCTGCGGATGCCAAAAGGGTCAAAAAGACGCAAGTGTTAAACTTTCAACAGGGACAGATGATTATCACTGGGACCAAATCCTAAGCTAAGTACTTTTCACTTGCTATCCCCTCCATCTACGAAAATTTCGCTCAGTTGCACGACAGGAATAATAATGAATTACAGCCAATACTGTGCGAATTGGGCATCATCACGGCAAAGATAAAGAAGTAGATGCGAGTATTCCTAACGAATGTTCCAGGGCAAGAACATAGAGAAGTCTTCACTTACTTCTCGGAATTGTCGCTCACTTCGGGCTTGAACCGCTGGAATAAGAAGTTTTTTGGCTACACCAATGGTGGGCACGTCAGCCACAACTCCTAGATGGCTGGCTGAGCCACAGCCTCTGTGGTGCAAAATTCCATTGCCATCCACCAAAAGCACCTGTGGCTTCCACTGGGGGTGTTCCTTCTTAAGTGTCTCCAGCAACGTGACATAATGCTCGACTTCTCGATACGCCAAAAAGCCGGATTTGTATGGTACGGTTATTTTGACGGGAATCTTAAATGTATGCATGTGTTGCATGGTACCGTAGTTATATAGCGATAGCGCAGCCACGGCCGTCTGGTTGTCGTTGCTGCTGAACGAAATATCAAGTCCACCAATGATGTTAATTGACGACCTCAGGGTTGCTCCTGGGCGACCGAATCGATCCTCTTCGATGATACTACATCGGATATTCCGCTGAATCCTGTGTGAACCAGACATATAGAAACCAAATGGAAGAAATAACGAAGACAAAACAGCATATGTATCACTGGGTGGATGGGTTACAACATAAGAGTGGGTGTATCTAGGTCTGTTTCTTGTATGTATGTGTGTATGTAGCGAGACTTGGCAGCAGGATCAAGATCACGATGTATGTATGCAAGTATGTATGTATGTACTAAAGTATGTTTGTATGTATGTTTGTATTTATGTATGTACTTCCTCCGTTAACAAAAACGTCGTGATGGATTTTGATGGATATGAAAACGCTTAGAACAGGTCAAGAACAGTTTGTATCGACTGCAAATCACTGGACGAAGGTGATTCGGCCTATGTACAGCGTCTTTACAAGAGAAACTGTTGGCGGAATGAGCAGAGAGTTCAGTTTGCGTCGCTTTCGCTCGATTCATTTTTGACCTGCGTCGCTGTCGTCATCTGCTGCACGCGAGTCGTCATCTGCTGTACGCGAGTCGTCATCTCTCTCGAGTCGTTGTTCAGCTCGTTTCAGCCTTGCCTCGGCTTCTTTGATCACACTCCGCTGACTTTGATGTCGCCATCGTTCAGGTAAGTTGGCTTTCAAGCTGCGTGATCCGCCGCGATGGCGATTACTCGTTTCCATCCGGGAGTCGTGAAAATATTTTACGACCCCCTGGTTTCATCTTCGCTCTCCAGAACTCCGCGAAACGAGGAGTAAAGGCACAGCCAAACTGATTCCACTTTCTCTAATGGATACCAGCACTGAACGGCAGCGGCTAGCAAGTCCAGTCGACTTTCTTTAGCCACGAGACTTGCATCAGACTGCAGACTTCTGAAAGAATACATGGTCATCAGCATTCGAATCTGGGCTTTGCGCAGGTTGAACAAGAACTTGAGTTCAGAATTATTTTCATTGAGCCGTGCGATCGGAGAAGCTCCTTGTTCACTCGCTCATTGTGTGGGCTCGCTGCTCCGTTTTATCGCTCTCTAGTCTATCACTCTCCAACTTACTCAGCGCTAAAGTGGTAGAGAGGCCAAGCAGCGCAATATCCCCTCGGAGAAGTGGTATTTCAGTTTCGCTCGCCATGACTGTCATCACCTATGTTTCCACAGCGCAACCATCGATTCCGCTCGGCTTGTTGTGAAAGGTCGCTTTCCTTCCATCGTACCTCTGTCATGGCATGCCAGGGAAGGCCAAGAAAGTGATTGCGACTCATTTCACGGCAGTTTGTGCCCAAATCAGCCCCTCAGAATTCCATCACGAAGTTTTTGTTCACGGAGGAAGTATGTATGTATACTTAGGTACCTCCATAAGAGCACAATCTTTTTGCACAGATTACTTCTGTCTTTGGCGCTCATGACACAAAGGCAACATTCGGTTGAGGCTGTGTTGTTTTCGCTGGATTACACTAGGCGCGGTAAACTTCGATATAGAAGACTGGAACTGGTTCACTGCGCCGGTGTGAATTCCTACCACCAGTGTTTCTTCTTTCCAGTTTGGAACTGCGCAGGTTGCCTAGGTTTCAATGGAGATTTTTTGTGTGCTCCTCGTAAATTTTGAATGTACTTATACTAGTAGGCCAAAGTCTGCGCAGCCTTGGCCGTAAAGTTTTCTTGCGTACCCTTTAGTTGTCTATTTTCGGACCTATGTCGGCATCCTGGTTGAGCAGTGGAGAGGAGGAGTCTCTTTCTCTAGGATTCCTTTGGCCGACCCCGTTACGGCCTGGTTAAAAGGGTGACGCTGAGCAAAAGTTCCATTCTAAACTAAGTTACATTTACCGTTATGCAGATTATTATTATGTCTAGGTGATAACCCGCGATTGCTGGCTATGTGCATACTTGCCTATTTGATTTGGGATGTAAAATTACTTGTAAAATAGATTGGATGAATAGTAAATGGATAGAAAATAGGAAATTAGGCAATTCAAATCAGGTAAGATCATTGCCAATCTAACTTCACCTTGAAAGCTGTCTTTCATACAAAGCCTGACTCCTATAACTACATGACTGTAGCAGAGATTTGGTTTTCTGTAGAACAAGTGATCATACTTATGCATAAACGTACCTTGACCACTGCTCCATCTGTTTGCCAGAAACACGAGGCTCCTTTCCCGCCATGTTTGAAACTTCAGCTGGGAGAGGAGTTGTGCACGTTCAGTTGAGCCCACCAGTAAGATCGCTCACAGTTCTAGAGAAGAACCGCAGAACCCGAAAACGTCTGAATACTACCACTGAGGATTTTGATAACGTTTGATTCAGATGGACGAAACAAAAATTGAACCAGGTCAGGCAACCTCAATGACATGCCACCAGAGCCACGAGACACAAAACTCGAAGCGTCTTCGTCTAGAATGTCTTGCAAAATGACAGTGACAGTGAAATGACTAGCTTTTTATACCCTACTACTACTGTCGTGGACATATGGTCGCACGTCTAGCGGTCCCAGAGCGCTGGCTATGCAGCCCTGGATAAGCGGTACACGCATGCAAGCGCGCTAGCGCGCTGCATGCAGCGTGCATGACTAGCATCGGAGTTACTTGTGCACTGCACGCAGTGTTCTCTATGCGCTGAGCCCGCGCCGCTGGCCCCGGTCAATCGACTGGATTTCCATGTCCGCTACAGTAGTACTTGAGTGAGTACGAGGATTAACTATAGCTGCTAGTATAAGTGGGTTCCCCACAGGCCGTTCATGTTTGACGTGATTGATTTTATTTGGATTCGCGAGACCAAACGAGCAGGAGTGCTCAATAACAGGGTAGCGAATGGTTGAGTTGTGCTATGTGACAATGTTGTGTGTGCGTGGGGTGGTGGTCGTGGGGGGGGGGGGGGGGGGGGTTAAGCTGCGGAGGCCCAATACAATGTAAGGGGAGGGGAGGAGAGGAGGCCAGCGGGGAGTCAAATTCAGAAGAGGGAGGAGAGAATAGCTGAAGTACACGGTTACTGTGCGAATTCAAATAAACCAAACAAACTGCAAAACAAGTACATATCTCACGAGAATAAAGACAGTGACGTTACAGCTACTCTCGTTTCTACGTAAGGTGCTTTGTATAAGATGTACCAACGCGTGGTAGCCGCGTGCTGTATAACAAGTATAACTATAAGTGGGTTCCCCATAGGCCTTTGAAGTTTGACGTCACAGCTTCTTGACAATGCGTAGTTACTTGGCCCGCCAAGTGCCAAGTGATGACAAACGAAAGTCGAGTCACCAAGTACCTGCGCTTGACGTGTTTCTAGTGTACTTCTAGTGCCAGCAGCATGCAGTGAACACAGCTACAGCATCATTTTGACCGCTGAGGAGCGCGCGAGCAAGATTATTAATTTTATTTCAAACAATAAATTAAACTGCTACTTGTAGCCGAGCTTGTAGTTTTCGCTTTATAGAGAAGGAGAAGCGTAGCTGATTTTTTTGCTTGGCCACTGCTGTGCCTGTACTGTCGCTCGGCTTTACATGTACATTTACATGTACATGTAGTAGCCGGCCAAGAAACAATGATGGGTCACGGTCTCCGTTATTTCCATCGCAACGATTGCTGATTTCTTTTAGTTCTGAGACCAACCAACTCGGGGCTCGTTTCCTTGTCCAGCGGCAAGCGAAAATCAAAACTCGTATCTCTCAAGTGCTGGTAAACACTCAGCAAGAAAACACTGCAAGATGGCTTTAGACCGAAGGCGAAACTTCTTGAAGTATAACAAAATTTGAAATCGCGATCTTGCACCAGAGCGCCCCAGTCAAAGTGATGCTGTTACCACGGGAAACACCACAATCGCAGGTAACGCGACTTTTGTTTGTCACCACTTGGCCTTGTAATAATACTATTGTAACCACGTGTAACTACGAGTTTTCAGGCAGCGTGACGTAGGCACTTCGACAGCTTAATTCACATCAATAAACAACGGGGTGTTCACGTCAGATTAATTAAGGGAGCTTAGTACTATTAGTACAGTCATGGTGTTAGATGGTTGTTGTAAGGTCACTGTTTCCGAAGACGGTGTTCTCCGCCTTAGAACTTGTTTCATGCATGCTGTCAAATCAACAACGACTACAGTCATATAAGTACATGATTGTACTTCTACGCCCTCATCGAAATCTGGGTATTTCGGGCAAAATTTCACGATTGAAAAACATTAAATCCCGCGTGTACCGGGCGCGGGCCGCGGGCCGGTCGTGCGTGACCTGGAGAAGGTTTTTTTGCGAGAAAAAAGACGTCTTCAAAAGTTTATTTTGCGAGAATCTGCCACATGCGTGTTAAAACCCAATGGCGTCACGATTTATTGAAAGTGGCATAGTTGGTTGTACAGTACAGGTGTTCAAAACCATTTGAACTACAAGTACATGTATAGCCTTCATCTTCTTTGGCATGCTCTCTTTCCATAGTCCTTAGCTTTTCTTTGTTGCGAGCTGTTGTGAGCATGTCAAAAAGAAGACGAACACTTTGGAGTTCAAAATTAATGGTTTTGAACCCTCGTACCAACTACATGTATACCACTTTCAATAAATCGTGACGCCATTTTGTTTCAATGCGCATATCGCGGATTCTCGCAAAAGAACCTTTTGAAGACGACTTTTTCTCAGCCCGCGCCCGGTACCCGCGGACAAATGTTTCCAAACGCGAAATATTGCGTGAAATCAATCTCGGATTTCGATGGATTCGCAGAAGGACATTGTGCGTTCTACTAGGCCCCCTTGATCTGACGTCAACACCCCTTTGTTTATTGATGTATATGCGCAACCCACTTCTGCTACTACTAGAACTACAGCTGTGCACAATAGGCTCCGGCGGATTATTCTCGCGAAATCAAGGAATTTTGCTTTCATGGATTCTTGCATTATGGTCGTAAAATCCTCATATTTTGCTTCAGCACCCGGGATATACATGTGCATTCACTTTGTTGTACTTAAGGAGCCTCAAAGTTCAGGAAATTGTGCCTTTTTCGTACTTGCAAGTTGCAAGTGGCCATAAGTACGACAAATAACATGTACATGAGTATCCCCATACCAAGGTATCCATGCATGTAAGAGCCTAAGCGGTCAACAAGGAAAAGAGAAAACAATACTTCCTCTATTCATTACTTGATTTCTTTTGTGCTTCAGTAAAAATATTATTTCATTGCCAAATTAGTTTGAGTTACCTTGGAAAATTATCATGTTCAACTGTCTTCGTAATCATCATACTCGTCCAACCGATGTCACCCTGGGCCTCACCCTGCGAATAATCAGCTTATCTCGCCCGTAGCTCCACTTCTCCTTCCATCATGACCGAACAAGAGCAATATCCGTAGCCTGCCGTCATATCATGGCTGCTAAAATCCAGACTGGTCATGACTTCGTAACATGCATAATGTACAAATGTAATGTACGAGTACCGGTAAATGTTCACGTAGTTTTGCGGACTACCCGTCACTATCCCTTCCGCCCCGGGATACCTGATGAAGGCTGATTCACTGGCATCTTCTCCTACATGTACTGTGCCAGTGTGAGAAAGAACTTTGCAGAAGAGGAGTTCGAGCATACAATATTGTATTGCCATGATTTCTACCCTGCTTTTCATTCAAAACACTATCTGCATGACCTCCAAACGCTTTGCCATGCAGACCACCAGCTCTGATCAGGCGCATTGTACACAATTGTATAGCCTACATACTAGAACCGTGGTAAAATCGTGTAGTTATGCTCCTACCTCCGAGAGGATGCTATATTTTGCTCCAAATTTTCAACCACCAAATTATGCCAAGAATCATGCCGACATTATCCGCCGGTGCCTATGGCACAAACACCCAGCCTCTGACGTGTTATTAGATTCAATACCTACTTGTAGAGTAGGCTATACAAAAAGCTAGTCATTTCACTGTCACTGTCATTTTGCAAAGCAATCTAGAGGAAGATGCTTCAACTTTTGTGCCACTTGCCTTTGGTGGCATTTCATTGACAGAAATTGCCGAACTACTTGGTTTCAATTTGTTTTGTCACCTTGAATTGAACTTTACATCAGTTGAGGATCCTTTGCGGGAATTCCAGGCCACTAGTGTTGAGGCGATATTCGCCATCCTCGTGAAACTCGATGCTCGTAAAGCTGAGGGCGGCGACAGTATTCCGGCATTCATCCTGAAGCATTGTCCAGCAGCCCTCGCCCCGTCGCTATCCATATTAATTAATGCATCCCTTTCGTCTGGAATGGTGCCCTTCTCCCCGAAGATTGCAAATGTTCGACCCCTATTTAAGTCTAGTGACAAGAACGCATCTCGCAATTACCGTCCCATATCTTTGCTGCCAATAGCATCGAAGATCTTGGAGAAGATAGTCCACAAACGCCTGTGTGACTTCTTACAAACCTATTCACTTTTGCCTGCCAATCAGTTTGCGTACCGGCCACAACACTCCACGGAAGATACCCTGACCTTGGCCATGGACCGCTATCTGTCGTCAGCAGACCACCAGCTACATACTGCCTTTGCTGTTTTCACTATATACCATGGACGTCCATAGCGTCACCAGCCCAGCACACTCCCAGCTGTTTGCGGATGACATCCTTCTCGACACCGCATGCGGATCTGTAGCAACCCTAAATCAAGTGTTATCAGTTGCTGTGTCAAACTTGGCTGACTACCTACACGGGAAAGGCCTGGTTTTAAACCCTGACAAGACGCAGGTCTTAGCCATTGGAGGGTTCATGCCGTGGTACCCTGGAAGTCAACGTTAAGGTGGCAGACTACCCAAAAATTTGCTGAAAAATCGAATTTGTAAATTCATATTGATTGCTACGTCAATTGAAAGAGCATGAATAGCTGCAAATTCTCTGAAAATTGTGTCCCAATCTGACCGGCCGTTCAAGAGTTATGGCCGAAAATGTGCCCTTGCAAGGAAAGATATTTTTGTTGCACGCTGTCATTTGTTAGCAGCACTGTATTTGAATGTGAGCAGACCGTGCGCAACTTGTCGTATCATGGAAACACGTGAAAGTGTGCAGAATTTTGCTCCAAGTCCAAAAAATAAGGTTTTTGAGCCACGAATTGGGCTGCACGGCGGCGGGCGAAGCCCGCCGCCGTGCAGCAGGACTTTTGCCAGCACCCTCGTGACGTTGCAGATATGTGGCTTGATTATTGTCGTTGACGTTGATTTAGTGACTTTGGCAAGTTTGAGTCGTGTCAAGAAGTCAGGTAGGATTCAGTACTAGGCAGTCGTGAAACGTGAGTGGAAGTCTTTGCCGGTTTCTGAGGGTATCCTGGATTTGGTGTGCAGCGCTGTGGAAATTCCTTGCTGTGGAGGTCCCAGCACTGGATGTTGTATCAAATTTACGACCTCGTAGCAAGCACACCCTAAACCTAAAAAAATTCAAAAATTGACTTGGGTCTGTGGGAGTGTGTGAGAGAACGCCCACTCGTTCCGTTGTGACAGATTCCAGGGCCTCGTTGAGGGGCCCTATCCTATCACCCATGGCTGCTTCTGGACTTGTACTAGGTTTGAGTCCCGCGCACGAACAGAATGAGCACGAAAATGTGAAAAAATTGAAAATGCATTTGTTTGGCTCGTGGGTGGCTCGCACAGCGTGGCACTATGCCGGAAATTTGAGTTTTCCGGCCTGGAAAGCCTGTCAGTGAGGCGCAAGAACTTGTAAATCATGTCCTGAGGGCCAGCATAGTGGCAGGAGTGTGTGATCAAAATTTCACTCAAATCCATTGAGAAACACCAAAGTTACGGTCAATTGAATGCCATATGAAATTTATGGGTAGGCTGCCCCCTTAACTGCAACGGGACGCCTCTCACCCAGACCACCACTGTTCGCTTTCGATTCCTGTCTTCGGTGGGACGCGCAGGTCTCCAGCATAGTACGTAAAACTTCGCACAAGCTAACCACCCTGAGAACCATCCGCCCGTCGCTATCTGCACGCCAGTCACTCCTCTTCTATTCTGCCCTTATACTTCCTGACATGCTTAATGGATCAAACGCGTTCTTCTCAGCACTTAAGGCTCAGCAGCGGCACCAGCTCACTGTCCTCGACAAGCGATGTGTTCGCTGCGTAGCCAATCTGCCCTTCCCGTCCCATACCACTCATATACACTCGCCTTGCACTGACCCCTGCAATTGAACGTGCCAAATGCAAACTGCGTTTGCTTATGCACTTAGTCCACACCAGCAGCATCAGCCCTCTTCTGAAAGATAGAGTAGCCCTCCAACCTCCCAGTAACACCCGTGGCAATGACAATTGCAAATACGTTGTTCCACTAACTCGGCGAACATCTGGCGACAGCCGACCATTGGTTTCTGCCGTGAAGCTTTGGAACACCCTGCCACAGGAACTCACGTCCACTCGTCGTCCAACCTCGTTTAAAGGAATGCTGAAAGTGTTTTTCTACGGTTAATATGGCCAAATAGCACCTCCCTCTGGCATAGGACCTCATCTTGCTATTTCTCTCTGATTGTTACTTCGTTCGATTTTGACTTGTAATTACCGGTACAAATACTTCCTATTGACTATTTTCTCATTTTCTCAAGTGCAGCTTTATCGAGCCACACTTTTTATTCTATCGCCATCATAATATTGGGCATCAATGCCCGTTTGGTTTGCGATGTAAAATAAAACTTCAAACAAACAAACAATGTATACATGTAACGCGTTTTTTTGCTAGGTGGAGAATTCAGATGGCTGAGTTCTAAGACATTGTTCTCTGGAATAATTAGTGCTTTTCACTGGCAATAGACTATGGATTTCGGCAATATACAGTCTGTACTGGTGAGATCAACTAAAAATAAATTTCACGGTTCGCGTGAGACTCGGCTGGAAGCCGAGTTTTCCGCATCCGCCGTGGGAACGCCACCACCCTCTAGGATCAAAGGCGCAGATGCAGCGCCTAAACGGTGGGAGGTGAGTAGATCAGACCCACCACCAAGTGGTCAAAGACCGAAATCCCATTAGCTGCATCCATGTGAGATCAACTAAGGTGTGCAAAATTCCTCCAACAGCCGAAGTTTCAAGCAAGGCGTCAAACAAGCGCCATATTTGTGGCAAACAGATAAAGCGCTGGTCAAGGTACGGTTATGCATACATGTCGGTTTGACCTCTTGTTCTACAGAAAACCAAACCTCTACCAATTGTAAGGGTAAGACTAGACATGTACGAAAGCATACAAGGCGACTTGAGACAGTCACGGATCTGGAACTTGATTTGAACTTCATATTTTCTATTCATTTTCGGTTTTAACAACCCTCGAGGAGTTAATAACTTTAATAGAGCTGTAAATAAAATGAAGGCTGCATACATCACGCAACCACAGGTAAGTTTCCTGTTCGATATGTATGTTTATCCTAGTAGTAGTGTAACAGGAATATTATAATCCAGAACCGATGTTCTCGCTCCACATACACAGACATAAGGACATGGACCCAGACCACAGAGGCAGAAGCACACAGAGTGAGGGTAGTAGGCCGTAGCCAGATGTGAACCGGAATGCAGACGAAACTAGGAGCAACAACAGGGAGACAGACCCTAGGAGGAAAAGTGATTGCATTGCACCACTTGGGACCGTCAGATTAATTTCTCTGGACCGAGCCAGCCGGGAAAAAACCCTCGCGCCGACGAACGCACGAATGAGGGAAAAGACCGGGTGTATAACCCCAAGTGGTAATATGGCAGCATTAAACTGGCACAACATATCTACAGCCAAGAAAGAAAGGGAAAAAGACGGGCAGACATGAAACGTGGGAGGGTGGGGACACTGGTGAGACATAAAAAACTGACTGAAGAAGTCAGGCAAAAAGAACAGCAACAAAAAGAGAAAACACCAGATTCCATATTCGGAAGAAAAATAATTTTGTTGCGCGAGAAATCATTTCTAACCTCACTCGCTCCGCTCGGCCGGCGAGAAATATATCTTCTGTCCCTATCATCAGTGGAGTACGGAATTAAAGGTAGCCAATGAAAGAAACTGGAGTTAAATCATCAAGCAGGGGTATGGACACACATCAGGAATACTAAAATAAATGGGATACAACAAAGTAGGAAGGCTAGCAAGCGAGTTGACAATTATCACATGACAAAGTGTAGAAGAACATAATCATCAAGGTTATCCCTGGTTGGCGTTGCTTGGGTAGCCTTCCGCTTGCCCATAGCGACAGGAACCTCATCAGGGTCGCTGTTCGAAGACGAATCCCGGGTGGCAGCATCCAGTTTTTGCTGAAGCAGAGAATAGAAAATGACCAAGCATGGTCAGTGATACCCAGGGACACTCGAGAGCACGAGGCTACACCATGTGAACCACAGGTGATTATTATACACGCTGCGAAATATTTCAACATCAACGATGTACATGTTGTATTGGGCCAGACATTACAGTTCACAATTCACACATTCAATGGAAATTGAGTTTCTTCGAAAAGCAATACATCCTCGAACACCAGTATGCCTCCTCAGGCTCTTACTGTCTTTGGCGACGCACTAGAGGCCAGTACATGTATGACACAGGTTCGTCTTAATATCGGTATATACAAGCTAGAAGATGCGTTTCTCGACGTGCTCTGACTTCGATCTACGTAGAATGTATCTACGTAACCGCGCAGGATTTCCCAATGCGTTCCTCGAGAGGGGTGGTGATGTGGTGTATCTTATGTCGAAGGCTGAATGAACTAATGAAGCCTATCTTTACAGTTCCAGCAGTTTATCGTGTGACAGACTCTGATGCGATGCTAGGATTTATGTGGATGTTCGATAAAAGGGAGTAATTAGAGGGCTGTGAGCTAGGATGAAATGGGATTTCATTAGGGCTTCCACGGGTGTCCTGTTGGTATAGTTGGCAACTTGTATGATACATAATGGTGAGTAATGAGGGTGCAAACACAACTTAAGCCATTAATTACCTTGATTGCACTAGCGCTTCCTCTGCGGGTAGCTGCAATGCGTTCCAAATGCCTCTCCCTCTTGGTGGCTGATGCTTCGGTAGCCCATGTTACCTGTGGATCGGGTGATGTGTTGCACTGACGGGGATGCCTTGGGCTTGAATGTATGTTTTCCAGTAGCCGAGGTGAAGCCCTTGTCGTCTGAGGAGGTGTGAGCTGCTTTGCCACGTAGACGAGCAGGGAAACACGGAGTCCCTTGGGCGTTAGCTGATGGCTTGGGCTTGAATGTATGTTTTCCAGTAGCCGAGGTGAAGCCCTCGTCGTCTGGGGAGTTGTGAGCTGCTTTGCCACGTAGACGAGCAGGGAAACCAGGAGTCCCTTGGGCGTTATCTGATGGCTGTGCCTTCAGTGGAGCTGTATTCGGAGTCTCCTGCTGAACGTCATGTGTGGTGGAAGTCGTGGAATCCTTGCCGCCAGACGTGTCCATGTCGACCTGCTGCACTGGTCCGTGGTAACTGTTGCGATCTCTAGGCTTGGCATTCACACGCGGGCGAGTATCTCTCGTTCTTGCACCAATCTGTTGCCGGGATTCTTGATCAGCACTGTCTATAGGAGCTGGAATTCTACAATTGCCTCGATAGCACTGCTGGACTATTCTAACTGCAGTATTCAGAGACACTCTGTGGCCCACTGAAATATAGACGGGTGTTGATCCACCTTTGTTGACGCTGGCTACTCCAATGATGCCGGTCTTGCCCTTTCCAATCACTGGAGCCGTGCCTCTGTTTTGGCAAAGGTGTTTGATATTGTCCTGCGGATGCCAAAAGGGTCAAAAACACGCAAGTGTTAAACTTTCAACAGGGACAGATGATTATCACTGGGACCAAATCCTAAGCTAAGTACTTTTCACTTGCTATCCCCTCCATCTACGAAAATTTCGCTCAGTTGCACGACAGGAATATTAATGAATTACAGCCAATACTGTGCGAAATGGGCATCATCACGGCAAAGATAAAGAAGTAGATGCGAGTATTCCTAACGAATGTTCCAGGGCAAGAACATAGAGAAGTCTTCACTTACTTCTCGGAATTGTCGCTCACTTCGGGCTTGAACCGCTGGAATAAGAAGTTTTTTGGCTACACCAATGGTGGGCACGTCAGCCACAACTCCTAGATGGCTGGCTGAACCACAGCCTCTGTGGTGCAAAATTCCATTGCCATCCACCAAAAGCACCTGTGGCTTCCACTGGGGGTGTTCCTTCTTAAGTGTCTCCAGCAACGTGACATAATGCTCGACTTCTCGATACGCCAAAAAGCCGGATTTGTATGGTACGGTTATTTTGACGGGAATCTTAAATGTATGCATGTGTTGCATGGTACCGTAGTTATATAGCGATAGCGCAGCCACGGCCGTCTGGTTGTCGTTGCTGCTGAACGAAATATCAAGTCCACCAATGATGTTAATTGACGACCTCAGGGTTGCTCCTGTGCGACCGAATCGATCCTCTTCGATGATACTACATCGGATATTCCGCTGAATCCTGTGTGAACCAGACATATAGAAACCAAATGGAAGAAATAACGAAGACAAAACAGCATATGTATCACTGGGTGGATGGGTTACAATATAAGAGTGGGTGTATCTAGGTCTGTTTCTTGTATGTATGTGTGTATGTAGCGAGACTTGGCAGCAGGATCAAGATCACGATGTACATGTATGTATGCAAGTATGTATGTATGTACTAAAGTATGTTTGTATGTATGTTTTGTATTTATGTATGTATGTATGTATGTATATTTAGGTACCTCCATAAGAGCACAATCTTTTTGCACAGATTACTTCTGTCTTTGGCGCTCATGAAACAAAGGCAACATTCGGTTGAGGCTGTGTTGTTTTCGCTGGATTACACTAGGCGCGGTAAACTTCGATATAGAAGACTGGAACTGGTTCACTGCGCCGGTGTGAATTCCTACCACCAGTGTTTCTTCTTTCCAGTTTGGAACTGCGCAGGTTGCCTAGGTTTCAATGGAGATTTTTTGTGTGCTCCTCGTAAATTTTGAATGAATTTATACTAGTAGGCCAAAGTCTGCGCAGCCTTGGCGTAAAGTTTTCTTGCGTACCCTTTAGTTGTCTATTTTCGGACCTATGTCGGCATCCTGGTTGAGCAGTGGAGAGGAGGAGTCTCTTTCTCTAGGATTCCTTTGGCCGACTCCGTTACGGCCTGGTTAAAAGGGTGACGCTGAGCAAAAGTTCCATTCTAAACTAAGTTACATTTACCGTTATGCAGATTATTATTATGTCTAGGTGATAACCCGCGATTGCTGGCTATGTGCATACTTGCCTATTTGATTTGGGATGTAAAATTACTTGTAAAATAGATTGGATGAATAGTAAATGGATAGAAAATAGGAAATTAGGAAATTCAAATCAGGTAAGATCATTGCCAATCTAACTTCACCTTGAAAGCTGCCTTTCATACAAAGCCTGACTCCTATAACTACATGACTGTAGCAGAGATTTGGTTTTCTGTAGAACAAGTGATCATACTTATGCATAAACGTACCTTGACCACTGCTCCATCTGTTTGCCAGAAACACGAGGCTCCTTTCCCGCCATGTTTGAAACTTCAGCCGAGAGAGGAGTTGTGCACGGTTCAGTTGAGCCCACCAGTAAGATCGCTCACAGTTCTAGAGAAGAATCGCAGAACCCGAAAACGTCTGAATACTACCACTGAGGATTTTGATAACGTTTGATTCAGATGGACGAAACAAAAATTGAACCAGGTCAGGCAACCTCAATGACATGCCACCAGAGCCACGAGACACAAAACTCGAAGCGTCTTCGTCTAGAATGTCTTGCAAAATGACAGTGACAGTGAAATGACTAGCTTTTTATACCCTACTACTACTGTCGTGGACATATGGTCGCACGTCTAGCGGTCCCAGAGCGCTGGCTATGCAGCCCTGGATAAGCGGTACACGCGTGCAAGCGCGCTAGCGCGCTGCATGCAGCGTGCATGACTAGCATCGGAGTTACTTGTGCACTGCACGCAGTGTTCTCTATGCGCTGAGCCCGCGCCGCTGGCCCGGCCCGGTCAATCGACTGGATTTCCATGTCCGCTACAGTAGTACTTGAGTGAGTACGAGGATTAAATAGCTGCTAGTATAAGTGGGTTCCCCACAGGCCGTTCAAGTTTGACGTGATTAATTTTATTTGGATTCGCGAGACCAAACGAGCAGGAGTGCTCAATAACAGGGTAGCGAATGGTTGAGTTGTGCTATGTGACAATGTTGTGTGTGCGTGGGGTGGTGGTCGTGGGGGGGGGGGGGGTTAAGCTGCGGAGGCCCAATACAATGTAAGGGGATGGGAGGAGAGGAGGCCAGCGGGGAGTCAAATTCAGAAGAGGGAGGAGAGAATAGCTGAAGTACACGGTTACTGTGCGAATTCAAATAAACCAAACCAACTGCAAAACAAGTACACATCTCACGAGAATAAAGAGAGTGACGTCACAGCTACTCTTGTTTTTTCGTAAGGTGCTCGGTATTAGATGTACCAACGCGTGGTAGCCGCGTGCTGTATAACAAGTATAACTATAAGTGGGTTCCCCATAGGCCTTTGAAGTTTGACGTCACAGCTTCTTGACAATGCGTAGTTACTTGGCCCGCCAAGTGCCAAGTGATGACAAACGAAAGTCGAGTCACCTAGTACCTGCGTTTGACGTGTTTCTAGTACTTCTAGTGCCAGCAGCATGCAGTGAACACAGCTACAGCATCATTTTGACTGCTGAGGAGCGCGCGAGCAAGATTTTTATTTCAAACAATAAATTAAACTGCTACTTGTAGCCGAGCTTGTAGTTTTCGCTTTATAGAGAAGGAGAAGCGTAGCTGATTTTTTTGCTTGGCCACTGCTGTGCCTGTACTGTCGTTCGGCTTTACATGTACATGTACATGTACATGTACATGTAGTAGCCGGCCAAGAAACAATGATGGGTCACGGTCTCCGTTATTTCCATCGCAACGATTGCTGATTTCTTTTAGCTCTGAGACCAACCAACTCGGGGCTCGTTTCCTTGTCCAGCGGCAAGCGAAAATCAAAACTCGTATCTCTCAAGTGCTGGTAAACACTCAGCAAGAAAACACTGCAAGATGGCTTTAGACCGAAGGCGAAACTTCTTGAACTTGAAGTATAACAAAATTTGAAATCGCGATCTTGCACCAGAGCGCCCCAGTCAAAGTGATGCTGTTACCACGGGAAACACCACAATCGCAGGTAACGCGACTTTTGTTTGTCACCACTTGGCCTTGTAATAATACTATTGTAACCACGTGTAACTACGAGTTTTCAGGCAGCGTGACGTAGGCACTTACACAGCTTAATTCAAATCAATAAACAACGGGGTATTCACGTCAGATTAATTAAGGGAGCTTAGTACTATTAGTACAGTCATGGTGTTAGATGGTTGTTGTAAGGTCACTGTTTCCGAAGACGGTGTTCTCCGCCTTAGAACTTGTTTCATGCATGCTGTCAAATCAACAACGACTACAGTCATGTAAGTACATGATTGTACTTCCGCGCCCTCATCGAAATCTGGGTATTTCGGGCAAAATTTCACGATTGAAAAACATTAAATCCCGCGTGTACCGGGCGCGGGCCGCGGGGCGGTCGTGCGTGACCTGGAGAAGGTTTTTTTGCGAGAAAAAAGACGTCTTCAAAAGTTTATTTTGCGAGAATCTGCCACATGCGTGTTAAAACCCAATGGCGTCATGATTTATTGAAAGTGGCATAGTTGGTTGTACAGTACGGGTGTTCAAAACCATTTGAACTACATGTATAGCCTTCATCTTCTTTTTGGCATGCTCTCTTTCCATCGTCCTTAGCTTTTGTTTGTTGCGAGCTGTTGTGAGCATGTCAAAAAGAAGACGAACACTTTGGAGTTCAAAATTAATGGTTTTGAACCCTCGTACCAACTATACCACTTTCAATAAATCGTGACGCCATTTAGTTTCAATGCGCATATCGCGGATTCTCGCAAAAGAACCTTTTGAAGACGACTTTTTCTCAGCCCGCGCCCGGTACCCGCGGACAAATGTTTCTAAAAGCGAAATATTGCGTAAAATCAATCTCGGATTTCGATGGGTTCGCAGAAGGACATTGTGCGTTCTACTAGGCCCCATTGATCTGACGTCAACACCCCGTTGTTTATTGATGTATATGGGCAACCCACTTCTGCTACTACTAGAACTACAGCTGTGCACAATAGGCTCCGGCGGATTATTCTCGCGAAATCAAGGAATTTTGCTTTCATGGATTCTCGCATTATGGTCGTAAAATCCTCATATTATGCTTAAGCACCCGGGGATATACATGTGCATTCACTTTGTTGTACTTAAGGACCCTCAAAGTTCAGGAAATTGTGCCTTTTTTCGTACTTGCAAGTTGCAAGTGGCCATAAGTACAACAAATAACATGTACATGAGTATCCCCATACCAAGGTATCCATGCATGTAAGAGCCTAAGCGGTCAACAAGGAAAAGAGAAAACAATACTTCCTCTATTCATTACTTGATTTCTTTTGTACTTCAGTAAAAATATTATTTCATTGCCAAATTAGTTTGAGTTACCTTTGAAAATTATCATGTTCAACTGTCTTCGTAATCATCATACTCGTCCAACCGATGTCACCCTGGGCCTCACCCTGCGAATAATCAGCTTATCTCGCCCGTAGCTCCACTTCTCCTTCCATCATGACCGAACAAGAGCAATATCCGTAGCATGCCGTCATATCATGGCTGCTTAAATCCAGACTGGTCATGACTTCGTAACATGCATAATGTACAAATGTTATGTACGAGTACCGGTAAATGTTCACGTAGTTTTGCGGACTACCCGTCACTATCCCTTCCGCCCCGGGATACCTGATGAAGGCTGATTCACTCGCATCTTCTCCTACATGTACTGTGCCAGTGTGAGAAAGAACTTTGCCGAAGACGAGTTCGAGCATGCAATATTGTACTGCCATGATTTCTACCCTGCTCTTCATTCAAAATACTATCTGCATGACCTCCAAACGCTTTGCCATGCAGACCGCCAGCACTGATCAGGCGCATTGTACACAATTGTATAGCCTACATACTAGAACCGTGGTAAAATCGTGTAGTTATGCTCCTACCTCCGAGAGGATGCAAAATTTTGCTCCAAATTTTCAACCACCAAATTATGCCAATAATGATGCCGACATTATCCGCCGGTGCCTATGGCACAAACACCCAGCTTGTGACGTGTTATTAGATTCAATACCTACTTGTAGAGTAGGCTATACAAAAAGCTAGTCATTTCACTGTCACTGTCATTTTGCAAAGCAATCTAGAGGAAGATGCTTCAACTTTTGTGCCACTTGCCTTTGGTGGCATTTCATTGACAGAAATTGCCGAACTACTTGGTTTCAATTTGTTTTGTCACCTTGAATTGAACTTTACATCAGTTGAGGATTCTTTGGGGGAATTCCAGGCCACTAGTGTTGAGGCGATATTCACCTTCCTCGTGATACTCGATGCTCGTAAAGCTGAGGGCGGCGACAGTATTCCGGCATTCTTCCTGAAGCATTGTCCAGCAGCCCTCGCCCCGTCGCTATCCATATTAATTAATGCATCCCTTTCGTCTGGCATTGTGCCCTTCTCCCCGAAGATTGCAAATGTTCGACCCCTATTTAAGTCTAGTGACAAGAACGCATCTCGCAATTTCCGTCCCATATCTTTGCTGCCATTAGCATCGAAGATCTTGGAGAAGATAGTCCACAAACGCCAGTGTGACTTCTTACAAACCCATTCACTTTTGCCCGCCAATCAGTTTGCGTACCGGCCACAACACTCCACGGAAGATACCCTGACCTTGGCCATGGACCGCTATCTGTCGTCAGCAGACCACCAGCTACATACTGCCTTTGCTGTTTTCACTTTATACCATGGACGTCCATAGCGTCACCAGCCCAGCACACTCCCAGCTGTTTGCGGATGACATCCTTCTCGACACCGCATGCGGATCCGTAGCAACCCTAAATCAAGTCTTATCAGTTGCTGTGTCAAACTTTGCTGACTACCTACACGGGAAAGGCAAGATTTTAAACCCTGACAAGACGCAGGTCTTAGCCATTGGAGGGTTCATGCCGTGGTACCCTGGAAGTCAACGTTAAGGTGGCAGACTACCGAAAAATTTGCTGAAAAATCGAATTTGTAAATTCATATTGAGTGCTACGTCAGCTGAAAGAGCATGAATAGCTGCAAATTCTCTGAAAATTGTGTCCCAATCTGACCGGCCGTTCAAGAGTTATGGCCGAAAATGTGCCCTTGGAAGGAAAGATATTTTTTGTTGCACGCTGTCATTTGTTGGCACCACTGTATTTGAATGTGAGCAGACCGTGCGCAACTTGTCGTATCATGGAAACACGTGAAAGTGTGCAGAATTAGGTTTTTGAGCCACGAATTGGGCTGCACGGCGGCGGGCGAAGCCCGCCGCCGTGCAGCAGGACTTTTGCCAGCACCCTCGTGACGTTGCAGAAATGAGGCTTGATTATTGTAGTTGACGTTGATTTAGTGACTTTGGCAAGTTTGAATCGTGTCAAGAAGTCAGGTAGGATTCAGTACTAGGCAGTCGTGAAACGTGAGTGGAAGTCTTTGCCGGTTTCTGAGGGCATCCTGGATTTGGTGTGCAGCGCTGTGGAAATTCCTTGCTGTGGAGGTCCCAGCACTGGAGGTTGTATCAAATTTACGACCTCGTAGCACACCCTTAACCTAAAAAAATTCAAAAATTGACTTGGGTCTGTGGGAGTGTGTGAGAGAACGCACACTCGTTCCGATGTGACAGATTCCAGGGCCTGGTTGAGGGGCCCTACCCTATCACCCATGGCTGCTTCTGGACTTGTACTAGGTTTGAGTCCCGCGCACGAACAGAATGAGCACGAAAATTTGAAAATGCATTTGTTTGGCTCCTGGGTGGCTCGCACAGCGTGGCACTATGCCGGAAATTTGAGTTTTTCCGGCCTGGAAAGCCTGTCAGTGAGGCGCAAGAACTTGTAAATCATGTCCTGAGGGCCAGCATAGTGGCAGGAGTGTGTGATCAAAATTCAAATCCATTGAGAAACACCAAAGTAACGGTCAATTGAATGCCATATGAAATTTATGGGTAGGCTGCCCCCTTAACTGCAACGGGACGCCTCTCACCCAGACCACCACTGTTCGCTTTCGATTCCTGTCTTCGGTGGGACGCGCAGGTCTCCAGCATAGTACGTAAAACTTCGCACAAGCTAACCACCCTGAGAACCATCCGCCTGTCGCTATCTGAACGCCAGTCACTCCTCTTCTATTCTGCCCTTATACTTCCTGACATGCTTAATGCCAATAATGGATCAAACGCGTTCTTCTCAGCACTTAAGGCTCAGCAGCGGCACCAGCTCACTGTCCTCGACAAGCGATGTGTTCGCTGCGTAGCCAATCTGCCCTTCCCGTCCCATACCACTCATATACACTCGCCTTGCACTGACCCCTGCAATTGAACGTGCCAAATGCAAACTGCGTTTGCTTATGCACTTAGTCCACACCAGCAGCATCAGCCCTCTTCTGAAAGTTAGAGTAGCCCTCCAACCTCCCAGTAACACCCGTGGCAATGACAATTGCAAATACGTTGTTCCACTAACTCGGCGAACATCTGGCGACAGCCGACCATTGGTTTCTGCCGTGAAGCTTTGGAACACCCTGCCACAGGAACTCACGTCCACTCGTCGTCCAACCTCGTTAAAAGGATCGCTGAAAGTGTTTTTCTACGGTTAATATGGCCAAATAGCACCTCCCTCTGGCATAGGACCTCATCTTGCTATTTCTCTCTGATTGTTACTTCGTTCGATTTTGACTTGTAATTACCGGTACAAATACTTCCTATTGACTATTTTCTCATTTTCTCAAGTGCAGCTTTATCGAGCCACACTTTTTATTCTATCGCCATCATAATATTGGGCATCAATGCCCGTTTGGTTTGCGATGTAAAATAAAACTTCAAACAAACAAACAATGTATACATGTAACGCGTTTTATTGCTCGGTGGAGAATTCAGATGGCTGAGTTCTAAGACATTGTTCTCTGGAATTATTAGTGCTTTTCACTGGCAATAGACTATGGATTTCGGCAATATACAGTCTGTACTGGTGAGATCAACTAAGGTGTGCAAAATTCCTCCAACAGCCGAAGTTTCAAGCAAGGCGTCAAACAAGCGCCATATTTGTGGCAAACAGATAAAGCGCTGGTCAAGGTACGGTTATGCATACATGTCGGTTTGACCTCTTGTTCTACAGAAAACCAAACCTCTACCAATTGTAAGGGTAAGACTAGACATGTACGAAAGCATACAAGGCGACTTGAGACAGTCACGGATCTGGAACCTGATTTGAACTTCATATTTTCTATTCATTTTCGGTTTTAACAACCCTCGAGGAGTTAATAACTTTAAAAGAGCTGTATATAAAATGAAGGCTGCATACATCACGCAACCACAGGTAAGTTTCCTGTTCGACATGTATGTTTATCCTAGTAGTAGTGTAACAGGAATATTATAATCCAGAACCGATGTTCTCGCTCCACATACACCAACATAAGGACATGGACCCAGACCACAGAGGCAGGAGCACACAGAGTGAGGGTAGTAGGCCGTAGCCAGATGTGAACCGGAATGCAGACGAAACTAGGAGCAACAACAGGGAGACAGACCCTAGGAGGAAAAGTGATTGCATTGCACCACTTGGGACCGTCAGATTAATTTCTCTGGACCGAGCCAGCCGGGAAAAAACCCTCGCGCCGACGAACGCACGAATGAGGGAAAAGACCGGGTGTATAACCCCAAGTGGTAATATGGCAGCATTAAACTGGCACAACATATCTACAGCCAAGAAAGAAAGGGAAAAAGACGGGCAGACATGAAACGTGGGAGGGTGGGGACACTGGTGAGACATAAAAAACTGACTGAAGAAGTCAGGCAAAAAGAACAGCAACAAAAAGAGAAAACACCAGATTCCATATTCGGAAGAAAAATAATTTTGTTGCGCGAGAAATCATTTCTAACCTCACTCGCTCCTCTCGTCCGGCGAGAAATATATCTTCTGTCCCTATCATCAGTGGAGTTTACGGAATTAAAGGTAGCCAATGAAAGTAACTGGAGTTAAATCATCAAGCAGGGTATGGACACACATCAGGAATGCTAAAATAAATGGGATACAACAAAGTAGGAAGGCTAGCAAGCCAGTTGACAATCTCACATGACAAAGTGTAGAAGAACATAATCATCAAGGTTATCCCTGGTTGGCGTTGCTTGGGTAGCCTTCCGCTTGCCCATAGCGACAGGAACCTCATCAGGGTCGCTGTTCGAAGACGAATCCCGGGTGGCAGCATCCAGTTTTTGCTGAAGCAGAGAATAGAAAATGACCAAAGGAAAACATTACCAGCATGGTCAGTGATACCCAGGGACACTCGAGAGCACGAGGCTACACCATGTGAACCACAGGTGATTATTATACACGCTGCGAAATATTTCAACATCAACGATGTACATGTTGTATTGGGCCAGACATTACAGTTCACAATTCACACATTCAATGGAAATTGAGTTTCTTCGAAAAGCAATACATCCTCGAACACCAGTATGCCCCCTCAGGCTCTTACTTTCGTTGGCGACGCACTAGAGGCCAGTACATGTATGACACAGGTTCGTCTTAAGATCGGTATATACAAGCTAGAAGATGCGTTTCTCGACGTGCTCTGACTTCGATCTACGTAGAATGTATCTACGTAACCGCGCAGGATTTCCTAGTGCGTTCCTTGAGAGGGGTAGTGATGTGGTGTATCTTATGTCGAAGGCTGCATGAACTAATGAAGCCTATCTTTACAGTTCCAGCAGTTTATCGTGTGACAGACTCTGATGCGATGCTAGGATTTATGTGGATGTTCGATAAAAGGGAGTAATTAGAGGGCTGTGAGCTAGGATGAAATGGGATTTCATTAGGGCTTCCACGGGTGTCCTGTTGGTATAGTTGGCAACTTGTATGATACATAATGGTGAGTAATGAGAGTGCAAACACAACTTAAGCCATTAATTACCTTGATTGCACTAGCGCTTCCTCTGCGGGTAGCTGCAATGCGTTCCAAATGCCTCTCCCTCTTGGTGGCTGATGCTTCTGTAGCCCATGTTACCTGTGGATCGGGTGATGTGTTGCACTGACGGGGATGCCTTGGGTTTGAATGTATGTTTTCCAGTAGCCGAGGTGAAGCCCTCGTCGTCAGAGGAGGTGTGAGCTGCTTTGCCACGTAGACGAGCAGGGAAACCAGGAGTCCCTTGGGCGTTAGCTGATGGCTTGGGCTTGAATGTATGTTTTCCAGTAGCCGAGGTGAAGCCCTCGTCGTCTGGGGAGGTGTGAGCTGCTTTGCCACGTAGACGAGCAGGGAAACCAGGAGTCCCTTGGGCGTTATCTGATGGCTGTGACTTCAGTGGAGCTGTATTCGGAGTCTCCTGCTGAACGTCATGTGTGGTGGAAGTCGTGGAATCCTTGCCGCCAGACGTGTCCATGTCGTCCTGCTGCACTGGTCCGTGGTAACTGTTGCGATCTCTAGGCTTGGCATTCACACGCGGACGAGTATCTCTCGTTCTTGCACCAATCTGTTGCCGGGATTCTTGATCAGCACTGTCTATAGGAGCTGGAATTCTACAATTGCCTCGATAGCACTGCTGGACTATTCTAACTGCAGTATTCAGAGACACTCTGTGGCCCACTGAAATATAGACGGGTGTTGATCCACCTTTGTTGACGCTGGCTACTCCAATGATGCCGGTCTTGCCCTTTCCAATCACTGGAGCCGTGCCTCTGTTTTGGCAAAGGTGTTTGATATTGTCCTGCGGATGCCAAAAGGGTCAAAAACACGCAAGTGTTAAACTTTCAACAGGGACAGATGATTATCACTGGGACCAAATCCTAAGCTAAGTACTTTTCACTTGCTATCCCCTCCATCTACGAAAATTTCGCTCAGTTGCACGACAGGAATATTAATGAATTACAGCCAATACTGTGCGAAATGGGCATCATCACGGCAAAGATAAAGAAGTAGATGCGAGTATTCCTAACGAATGTTCCAGGGCAAGAACATAGAGAAGTCTTCACTTACTTCTCGGAATTGTCGCTCACTTCGGGCTTGAACCGCTGGAATAAGAAGTTTTTTGGCTACACCAATGGTGGGCACGTCAGCCACAACTCCTAGATGGCTGGCTGAGCCACAGCCTCTGTGGTGCAAACTTCCATTGCCATCCACCAAAAGCACCTGTGGCTTCCACTGGGGGTGTTCCTTCTTAAGTCTCTCCAGCAACGTGACATAATGCTCGACTTCTCGATACGCCAAAAAGCCGGATTTGTATGGTACGGTTATTTTGACGGGAATCTTAAATGTATGCATGTGTTGCATGGTACCGTAGTTATATAGCGATAGCGCAGCCACGGCCGTCTGGTTGTCGTTGCTGCTGAACGAAATATCAAGTCCACCAATGATGTTAATTGACGACCTCAGGGTTGCTCCTGGGCGACCGAATCGATCCTCTTCGATGATACTACATCGGATATTCCGCTGAATCCTGTGTGAACCAGACATATAGAAACCAAATGGAAGAAATAACGTAGACAAAACAGCATATGTATCACTGGGTGGATGGGTTACAACATTAGAGTGGGTGTATCTAGGTCTGTTTCTTGTATGTATGTGTGTATGTAGCGAGACTTGGCAGCAGGATCAAGATCACGATGTACATGTATGTATGCAAGTATGTATGTATGTACTAAAGTATGTTTGTATGTATGTTTGTATTTATGTATGTATGTTATTATTATTATTATACGCATTCCCGCGGCAGCGTCAACCAAGCAGTTATGCTTGATCCACACGTTCGCTTATGCTGGACATTGAAACAAAGCAGATGTAGACAGCTCCTAGAGAATGGGGCTCTACAAAACCAATGATCGAAGTTAGTCCTTCAGTAACATGGAGCGTCATAAAATTGGTCTCATTGGAAAAATGTCATCACTATTGTCTCCTCATGTAGCATCATGGTCAATGGGTGGCCAGATAATTATACGTATGAGGTTGAGTTGCCAGATAATTATTAAAAGATTCAAATAGTAATATTATTATAGAATGGTTGTTATGAGTTTATAAGGGTGCCATGGCTGTTTCTACTTGTGACGAGGGTGTGCACAAACACTCTTCACCAGCGCGTTCCATGCTGGACGGTCCACAGCAATCCGCTCCAGACGGCGCAAGTCCTCAACACTCCGCAGGTGCCCATTGTTCGACTGGGACAGATCGGTGTGGAGCTTTATTGGTAGTGTCACCCTCGGCCTCCCACGGTACCTCCCCTCGGGTGCCTGAAAGTATTGCTCCATGCTCAATCGTGCTGGCGTGTCCTTACCCAGGCGAAGCACATGCCCGTATGTATGTATGTATATTTAGGTACCTCCATAAGAGCACAATCTTCTGGCACAGATTACTTCTGTCTTTGGCGCTCATGAAACAAAGGCAACATTCGGTTGAGGCTGTGTTGTTTTCGCTGGATTACACTAGGCGCGGTAAACTTCGATATAGAAGACTGGAACTGGTTCACTGCGCCGGTGTGAATTCCTACCACCAGTGTTTCTTCTTTCCAGTTGCGCAGGTTGCCTAGGTTTCAATGGAGGTTTTTTGTGTGCTCCTCGTAAATTTTGAATGAATTTATACTAGTAGGCCGAAGTCTGCGCAGCCTTGGCCGTAAAGTTTTCTTGCGTACCCTTTAGTTGTCTATTTTCGGACCTATGTCGGCATCCTGGTTGAGCAGTGGAGAGGAGGATTCTCTTTCTCTAGGATTCCTTTGGCCGACCCCGTTACGGCCTGGTTAAAAGGGTGACGCTGAGCAAAAGTTCCATTCTAAACTAAGTTACATTTACCGTTATGCAGATTATTATTATGTCTAGGTGATAACCTGCGATTGCTGGCTATGTGCATACTTGCCTATTTGATTTGGGATGTAAAATTACTTGTAAAATAGATTGGATGAATAGTAAATGGATAGAAAATAGGAAATTAGGAAATTCAAATCAGGTAAGATCATTGCCAATCTAATTTCACCTTGCAAGCTTCCTTTCATACAAAGCCTGACTCCTATAACTACATGACTGTAGCAGAGATTTGGTTTTCTGTAGAACAAGTGATCATACTTATGCATAAACGTACCTTGACCACTGCTCCATCTGTTTGCCAGAAACACGAGGCTCCTTTCCCGCCATGTTTAAAACTTCAGCTGAGAGAGGAGTTGTGCACGGTTCAGTTGAGCCCACCAGTAAGATCGCTCACAGTTCTAGAGAACTGACGAGCAGGAGTTCTCACAGTTCTAGAGACTCTGCTGAGAACCGCAGAACCCGAAAACGTCTGAATACTACCACTGAGGATTTTGATAACGTTTGCTTCAGATGGACGAAACAAAAATTGAACCAGATCAGGCAACCTCAATGACATGCCACCAGAGCCACGAGACACAAAACTCGAAGCGTCTTCGTCTAGAATGTCTTGCAAAACGACAGTGACAGTGAAATGACTAGCTTTTTATACCCTACTACTACTGTCGTGGACATATGGTCGCACGTCTAGCGGTCCCAGAGCGCTGGCTATGCAGCCCTGGATTACGCGGTACACGCATGCAAGCGCGCTAGCGCGCTGCATGCAGCGTGCATGACTAGCATCGGAGTTATGTTCACTGCACGCAGTGTTCTCTATGCGCTGAGCCCGCGCCGCTGGCCCGGCCCGGTCAATCGACTGGATTTCCATGTCCGCTACAGTAGTACTTGAGTGAGTACGAGGATTAAATAGCTGCTAGTATAAGTGGGTTCCCCACAGGCCGTTCAAGTTTGACGTGATTAATTTTATTTGGATTCGCGAGACCAAACGAGCAGGAGTGCTCAATAACAGGGTAGCGAATGGTTGAGTTGTGCTATGTGACAATGTTGTGTGTGCGTGGGGTGGTGGTCGTGGGGGGGGGGGGGTTAAGCTGCGGAGGCCCAATACAATGTAAGGGGATGGGAGGAGAGGAGGCCAGCGGGGAGTCAAATTCAGAAGAGGGAGGAGAGAATAGCTGAAGTACACGGTTACTGTGCGAATTCAAATAAACCAAACCAACTGCAAAACAAGTACACATCTCACGAGAATAAAGAGAGTGACGTCACAGCTACTCTTGTTTTTTCGTAAGGTGCTCGGTACCGGTATTAGATGTACCAACGCGTGGTAGCCGCGTGCTGTATAACAAGTATAACTATAAGTGGGTTCCCCATAGGCCTTTGAAGTTTGACGTCACAGCTTCTTGACAATGCGTAGTTACTTGGCCCGCCAAGTGCCAAGTGATGACAAACGAAAGTCGAGTCACCTAGTACCTGCGCTTGACGTGTTTCTAGTACGTTCTAGTGCCAGCAGCATGCAGTGAACACAGCTACAGCATCATTTTGACTGCTGCTGAGGAGCGCGCGAGCAAGATTATAAATTTTATTTCAAACAATAAATTAAACTGCTACTTGTAGCCGAGCTTGTAGTTTTCGCTTTATAGAGAAGGAGAAGCGTAGCTGATTTTTTTGCTTGGCCACTGCTGTGCCTGTACTGTCGTTCGGCTTTAAATGTACATTTACATGTAAATGTAGTAGCCGGCCAAGAAACAATGATGGGTCACGGTCTCCGTTATTTCCATCGCAACGATTGCTGATTTCTTTTAGTTCTGAGACCAACCAACTCGGGGCTCGTTTCCTTGTCCAGCGGCAAGCGAAAATCAAAACTCGTATCTCTCAAGTGCTGGTAAACACTCAGCAAGAAAACACTGCAAGATGGCTTTAGACCGAAGTCGAAACTTCTTGAAGTATAACAAAATTTGAAATCGCGATCTTGCACCAGAGCGCCCCAGTCAAAGTGATGCTGTTACCACGGGAAACACCACAATCGCAGGTAACGCGACTTTTGTTTGTCACCACTTGGCCTTGTAATAATACTATTGTAACCACGTGTAACTACGAGTTTTCAGGCAGCGTGACGTAGGCACTTCGACAGCTTAATTCACATCAATAAACAACGGGGTATTCACGTCAGATTAATTAAGGGAGCTTAGTACTATAAGTACAGTCATGGTGTTAGATGGTTGTCGTAAGGTCACTGTTTCCGAAGACGGTGTTCTCCGCCTTAGAACTTGTTTCATGCATGCTGTCAAATCAACAACGACTACAGTCATGTAAGTACATGATTGTACTTCTACGCCCTCATCGAAATCTGGGTATTTCGGGCAAAATTTCACGATTGAAAAACATTTAATCCCGCGTGTACCGGGCGCGGGCCGCAGGGCGGTCGTGCGTGACCTGGAGAAGGTTTTTTTGCGAGAAAAAAGACGCCTTCAAAAGTTTATTTTGCGAGAATCTGCCACATAGGTGTTAAAACCCAATGGCGTCACGATTTATTGAAAGTGGCATAGTTGTCTGTACAGTACGGGTGGTCAAAACCATTTGAACTACATGTATAGCCTTCATCATCTTTTTGGCATGCTCTCTTTCAATCGTCCTTAGCTTTTGTTTGTTGCGAGCTGTTGTGAGCATGTCAAAAAGAAGACGAACACTTTGGAGTTCGAAATTAATGGTTTTGAACCCTCGTACCAACTATACCACTTTCAATAAATCGTGACGCCATTTTGTTCCAATGCGCATATCGCGGATTCTCGCAAAAGAACCTTTTGAAGACGACTTTTTTTCAGCCCGCGCCCGGTACCCGCGGACAAATGTTTCCAAACGCGAAATATTGCGTAAAATCAATCTCGGATTTCGATGGGTTCGCAGAAGGATGTTATGCGTTCTACTAGGCCCCCTTGATCTGACGTCAACACCCCGTTGTTTTTTTATGTATATGGGCAACCCACTTCTGCTACTACTAGAACTACACCTGTGCACAATAGGCTCCGGCGGATTATTCTCGCGAAATCAAGGATTTTTGCTTTCATAGATTCTCGCATTATGGTCGTAAAATCCTCATATTATGCTTTAGCACCCGGGGATATACATGTGCATTCACTTTGTTGTACTTAAGGAGCCTCAAAGTTCAGGAAATTGTGCCTTTATTCGTACTTGCAAGTTGCAAGTGGCCATAAGTACAACAAATAACATGTACATGAGTATCCTCATACCAAGGTATCCATGCATGTAAGAGCCTAAGAGGTCAACATGGAAAAGAGAAAACAATACTTCCTCTATTCATTACTTGATTTCTTTTGTACTTCAGTAAAAATATTATTTCATTGCCAAATTAGTTTGAGTTACCTTTGAAAATTATCATGTTCAACTGTCTTCGTAATCATCATGCTCGTCCAACCGATGTCACCCTGGGCCTCACCCTGCGAATAATCAGCTCATCTCGCCCGTAGCTCCACTTCTCATTCCATCATGACCAAAAAAAGACCAATATCCGTAGCCTGCCGTCATATCATGGCTGCTAAAATCCAGACTGGTCATGACTTCGTAACATGCATAATGTACAAATGTAATGTACGAGTACCGGTAAATGTTCACGTAGTTTTGCGGACTACCCGTCACTATCCCTTCCGCCCCGCGATACCTGATGAAGGCTGATTCACTCGCATCTTCTCCTACATGTACTGTGCCAGTGTGAGAAAGAACTTTGAAGAAGACGAGTTCGAGCATACAATAATGTATTGCCATGATTTCTACCCTGCTTTTCATTCAAAACACTATCTGCATGACCTCAAAACGCTTTGCCATGCAGACCACCAGCACTGATCAGGCGCATTGTACACAATTGTATAGCCTACATACTAGAACCGTGGTAAAATCGTGTAGTTATGCTCCTACCTCCGAAAGGATGCAAAATTTTGCTCCAAATTTTCAACCACCAAATTATGCCAATAATTATGCCGACATTATCCGCCGGTGCCTAGGGCACAAACACCCAGCTTCTGACGTGTTATTATATTCAATACCTACTTGTATAGTAGGCTATACAAAAAGCTAGTCATTTCACTGTCACTGTCATTTTGCAAAACAATCTAGAGGAAGACGCTTCAACGTTTGTGCCGCTTGCCTTTGGTGGCATTTCATTGACAGAAATTGCCGAACTTCTTGGTTTCAATTTGATCTGGCACCTTGAATTGAACTTTACCTCAGTTGAGGATCCTTTGCGGGAATTCCAGGCCACTAGTGTTGAGGAGGTATTCACCTTCCTCGTGATACTCGATGCTCGTAAAGCTGAGGGCGGCGACAGTATTCCGGCATTCATCCTGAAGCATTGTCCAGCAGCCCTCGCCCCGTCGCTATCCATATTAATTAATGCATCCTCTTCGTCTGGCATTGTGCCCTTCTCCTCGAAGATTGCAAATGTTCGACCCCTATTTAAGTCTAGTGACAAGAACGCATCTCGCAATTACCGTCCCATATCTTTGCTGCCAATAGCATCGAAGATCTTGGAGAAGATAGTCCACAAACGCCTGTGTGACTTCTTACAAACCCATTCACTTTTGCCCGCCAATCAGTTTGCGTACCGGCCACAACACTCCACGGAAGATACCTTGACCTTCGCCATGGACCCCTATCTGTCGTCAGCAGACCACCAGCTACATACTGCCTTTGCTGTTTTCACTGTATACCATGGACGTCCATAGCGTCACCAGCCCAGCACACTCCCAGCTGTTTGCGGATGACATCCTTCTCGACACCGCAAGCGGATCCGTAGCAACCCTAAATCAAGTCTAATCAGTTGCTGTGTCAAACTTTGCTGACTACCTACACGGGAAAGGCCTGGTTTTATACCCTGACAAGACGCAGGTCTTAGCCATTGGAGGGTTCATGCCGTGTTACCCTGAAAGTCAACGTTAACTGCAACGGGACGACTCTCACCCAGACCACCACTGTTCGCTTTATGGGCCTACAGACTAGTACAGTTCGATTCCTGTCTTCGGTGGGACGCGCAGGTCTCCAGCAAAGTACGTGAAACTTCGCAGAAGCTAACCACCCTGATAACCATCCGCCCGTCGCTATCTGAACACCAGTCACTCCTCTTCTATTCTGCCCTTATACTTCCTGACATGCTTAATGGATCAAACGCGTTCTTCTCAGCACTTAAGGCTCAGCAGCGGCACCAGCTCACTGTCCTCGACAAGCGATGTGTTCGCTGCGTAGCCAATCTGCCCTTCCCGTCCCATACCACTCATATACACTCGCATTGCACTGACCCCTGCAATTGAACGTGCCAAATGCAAACTGCGTTTGCATTTGATGCGAGATGTGCACAGTTGCACCTTCTCTCTCTCCCCCCCCCTCTGTATAGAGGTGACATAACTCGCATCATTTTTATTTTTTGGCGCTACACTCTGCGTAACCCCATTCACAGAGCACAATGCGCGCTACCTTCTGTTGCTTCTCCTCCGTGATGTGCTAGTTGCGCCTTTTCTCTCTGTCTGTCCCCCCCCCTTCTTCACACTAGGTGACATAATTCGCATCTTTTTTGGCGCTACACTCTGCGTATATACTGCTCTTGTGTGGCTTCCACGGTATTCATTGCTATTACCTGACGATGGCCAAGTGCCGAAACGTTGTAAAAATAACGGAACTGGTTCGGATGTGATGTGCAGCGCTATGGGAATGGGTGTGTCCACCCGAATTCTTTTCACATTCAATAATGTGTTACGAGAACAAAACAAAGTGCTTAAATAGAATGAGGGAAGGTGAGACAATAGAAGTGAAGTGAGAGCTAAGTGCAACAGGGGTGAGGAACTAATTACAACGCTAGAACTGTGTATTGAGACAAACAATCATGCTGTGCACCTACGAAAACAATCTTAACGCGACTACATGTTTCTTCTGCTTACAAAGATCAGGCTTATGCAAACGAATACAAACAGCCTCAAGTACTTTCAACTGACTAGCGTACCGTGCACGACAAAGAACAGAAAAACTAAAATCATCATACACCTGCAGACACTTAGGGTGAGACAACAGATGAAGAAAAACGGTAGACTTCTTACGATCACAATCACCATCCGATTCCTTGTCTCCACCAACCGCAACCTCGTCCTCCGTCTCATCTTCCAACTCGTCCTCAGTGTCGTCCCCCGTGTCATTCTCCTCATCCACACCGATCGGTCCCAGGCTCGCTTCATGTTGCTTAACCTCTGTTCGTTGACTCCTCCTTTGATCTTGATGGTAATTTGTTACTATTGTTGTTTTTGTCATTGTTGTTGTTCCTGTTGTTGTTAAATCTTCTGTTCCCAGTGTCTTCGCCGGTGCTTGACATCCAGTACTGTAATAATTCATTGAATAATTAGCCGTTGAACGTCTAGGTCTTTGAATGTTGATCGTGTTGTTTTCTCTGTTGAATTCCGTTCCCTTCAGCTTTCTTTCTCCTTGTTCATGTTCAGTGCTTGCCTCTTCCATATTCACCTGTGCCACCGACCCCACAGACCAAGCCCCAGCACCGCTGATGACAGGTGCAGGTGGCGGTTCCGGGGGAGGCAACGGCAACGACGGCGATGGGGGCATCACCTCATCGCAGCGTCCACTTTGGTCTTGAGCCAGATGTTCTTGTGGCGTAATCTCCTGTGCTGTTGTCGTGCATTGTGTTGTGGTGACGATGTGCACATTATCCATCTCCACGGTTCTCGATACGGGTAACGGAGGCACTATTGCCGACGACGACGGCCACCTAAGAACCCTCGGTCACAGCCATCGTTAGCACAATTGCCGTCGTCGGCAATAGTGCCTCCGTTACCCGTATCGAGAACCGTGGAGATGGATAATGTGCACATCATCACCACAACACGTATATGTAGGTTTGCAACGGGCAAACCAAAGTTATCATGCCACAGAAGCACTCGCGGCCAGCGCCTCGCAGGCAGTCCGCAACGCCGGCTGTCATCGTACATCGTCCCCAAGCGTGGGAAAATGGCCTATGCGCCAGCGTGGGACTCGCAGCCTTGCTGGCAGAGAACAGCAGCGAGACCTTTCTATGCAAACAAATTTGTTTGAGCACCTTGGCTTGCAATATCAGCAGTGTTGTGCGAATTTTCTAGCTAGCCTATCATGAGTCGTTTTCAAACAGCAGCACCAGGAGATCCGCGAGCTAATCTGCTCCTCCATCCGAGAAGCCATTTCCCGGGGACGACTCTGGCGAGCCGGATGCTGATATCGCCTGCGCACAAGACCTGAACTCGGCAGGTACTACTGAGGTAGGCTTGACTCTGACGTGCCTGTACATGCATCTCCACCACGTGCCCACACCCGTCCCCTGTGTGTTGCACATGTGGCCGAGAGTGGTGGAGAAAGTGCTGCGAGGGGAGTTCGTAGATTTTGCACTCCTCCTCAGGCTCCTGCGCCCCTCAGCAGTGCCCACTGAACCCTCAGCCAAACGTTTCAGGCACGAGAACGACTCGGATGGGTCAGTAGTGCTGGCCCCAGCATAGCAGAAACAGCGAGAGTCGAGTATAGACAGTGGCCTGGGCCGAAGCGTGGGCAGTGTTGTCCATCATTGTAGGCATGCAACGCACACACTACCTGAACAAACTGTTGGTAGACCAGCATCACGTCCTAAGGGTGTTAAGCATTCTACCCTCAGCAAGAATCTTAGATCAGCTTTTGACTACCCTGATGTTGTGGATGCTCACCTGGGGCAAGAGGGCATGTCTTGGTGTCATGCCAAATAAATCGGGTGGGCATCGCTTGATCATGCATCTTTCAGCCCCGGAAGCTGGTCCGACCCGTGCGCATGCGCTAGTCGTGTCTCTTGCACTGTCATTGCTGTTCTGACTCTGGAGCATGCAACTTGCGGAACATTTGTTCCCACACACTTTCCTTCCCAACCTCCCACCCGTTACCTCAACTCACGTTTCTGGCGCACACATGACGTTGTATTTCTGGATCAACATGTTTCGGTTGCATATACGGCATCGGGCGTGTTCTTTATCTCTTGCCAATATGTTCTTGCAATGCCTACATGATGCCAAATCGCCATTGGGGTTATACACCCGGTTTTTTCCCTCACTACTGCGTCCGTCGGCGCGAGGGTTTTTTCCCGGCTGGCTCGGTCCAGGAAAATTAATCTGACGGTCCCAAGTGGTTCTGCATCATGGCCTATTTCTGTTATCCGCATGCACATCTTTCCCATTTGAGACACACTCTGTTCTCAGTGCTTGCTTTCATGCCTCACTCGTGCTTCGGTTCACATCTGGCTGCGGCCAACTACCCTTCAATTTGCGTGTTGTCGCTATTGCTGTCTATAATCTGTGTGTACCAGTATATATGTGGCGCGAGAATGTATTCTTACAACCCATGAGAATATATGCTCTCAACTGTCATGCATACCTTTATATTTAGCATTAGGTGGCTCTACTCAGAGTCATTGGCGGCTCCATGCGGAGTCATTTGCCGGCTCCATGCGGAGTCATTTGCTCCATGCGGAGTCATTTGCCAGCTCAGCTCTAGCGGTCCCGAGCAGAGCTATCATACTAGTTGCTCGAATCGGCGCTCCCATGGAATGGCATTGCCCTATTCAGAGACATCAGTTGGTCCAAGTCCCCCAGCCTTCAGCTCTTCACTGACACGCCTGGCGTCGGTTTCGGAGGGCTTTACAACACAGCACGGTTCTATGGCACATGGTCAGCAGACCAGTCGGATGGCCTATTTCGCAGCATTATCTGGCGGGAACTCTACCCAATTGCCATTGCGCTCTCTTTATGGGGAGAACAATGGGCGCATCATGCTGCCCAACGCCAACAAACAGACTACTTCAATAGAGCACATCATCTCCGTCAGACGCTACTGATAAAGGCCGGCGACCTAATTGGGGACTCAGTAGCCCCGAGTTCTGCCCGCACATACCCGCCAGGGTCTGGGGCGTATCTGAAGCTGTGTACACAACTGGGATGCCAGCCGAGTAGGCCGTCGGTAAATGACTTACTTGCATTCATCACCCACTGCGTACCCGGTCACAGATCTAGCGCAACCATCGGTATATGTATCCGCCGTGAGGTATTACCTCCTCTGCCATGGTGGGCCGTCACACACAACTCAGCACGATAGAGTTACAGCAGCCCTGAAGGGAGCGGAGTGTCAGCAATGGCAGCACCGCCAGCAAGCAGCACCGACACAATGTCAACGCCAGGCTATCACCCAATCAGACCTGCAGCAGCTCTTGACCGTGATCCAGCGCTCCCACTACTGCGAATCGGACAGGTGCATGCTCTGGGCCACCTTCATGACAGCCATTGCGGGATTGCTCATAGTGAGCGAGGATACTGCCGCCTCTCCCCGCTCCGCTTCGAATGGCCGCACTCTGACCCTGGGTCAAGTCTCACTCACTGGGACTCAGATCAGCATACGACTCGGGATAACGAAGCCTCCCAACGTGGCACTGGGGGCAAGTCATCTTGCAGCCATGGTCCGGCAGCCAGCTCTGCCCTGTCCAAGCAATGCACAAGTACCACGCTATCCGCCACGCAACGCCAACGACGTCACCGCTGTTCATATTCCGAAGTGGGCAATATTTCACAGTCAAAGATGTGAACTACTGGATGACGAGAGCCCTAGATCCGGGTGTTAGCAGTCACTCCCTCAGGATTGGCGGGGCTACTGCAATGGCCGGAAGGAACGTCTCAGCTTCGCAGCTCCAGAAGGCCGGCCGCTGGGCTAGTGACATGTACAAAACGTACCTCCGTGTGCCGGCTGGCCTGCCTACTGGCCAGCAATGAGCCGGCTACACTGCCATGTGTGCATGCGCGTGCTGCTGGGCACTGTTTTTGTATCAATCCTGCCCAAAATACTCTAAGCACTCTGCACCCCCTTATGTGAGAATATGACCTCTCAGCAGCTTGCCTGATTAAGGATCTCTGCTCCAGCCTGGACCACATACTCAAACTCTTTAACGCATTGTGTTGCGCACTGTCACTGCTAAGCCTATCTGCATGCATGTAGCACAGCGTTTACTCAACCGCGGAAAGAAAGCAAGAAAGAAAATATGGCTAAGAGCAGTGTGTATAAGCGGGGTTGCCACTAACCACTGACTCTTCTTGGGGAAGCGAGCAAAGCCCCTCAGCTGAATTCATTTTGGAACAATTCTCTGCATGAGCTTTCAAGCACTGGCGGCACGCGCTGCCCAGCAGCAGGACCACATGGTCCCAGCAGGACCAGCTGGTCCCAGCATAGACACATTGTGTCCAGCAGCCGGGCCAATTGGCCCCAGCATACAGCAGGACCGTCCGATCCCAGCAGTCATTTGACTACCTGCGCACAGCCGTGCCCCACATGGGCACAGCAGCATTAGTTAGGACCACATGGTCCCAGCATAGACACATTGTGTCCAGCAGCCGGGCCAATTGGCCCCAGCATACAGCAGGACCGTCCGGTCCCAGCAGTCATTTGACTACCTGCACACAGCCGTGCCCCACATGGGCACAGCAGCATTAGTTAGGACCACATTGTCCCAGCATAGACACATTGTGTCCAGCAGCCGGGCCAATTGGCCCCAGCATACAGCAGGACCGTCCGGTCCCAGCAGTCATTTGACCAGCAGTCATTTGACTACCTGCGCACAGCCGTGCCCCACAAGGGCACAGCAGCATTAGTTAGGATCATTGGCCTTAATCTCTTGCACTGCCTGCCATCTACCAGCATTGTTACAGAATTTTCTACAATCCCGCTTTGCGGGGCCGCCGGGTATAAATGCATTGTTGCAAACAATTCGCTGATTACAAATTCTGTTACAAAACACTTGATATGATCCAGCCGCAGCAGCTCGGCAACCCCAACTTCCACTTGCTTGATGTGCGTGTGGGTGATAAGTTTGTATTTATGTATGTATGTATGTATACATAGGTGCCTCCATAAGAGCACAATCTTCTGGCACAGATTACTTCTGTCTTTGGCGCTCATGAAACAAAGGCAACATTCGGTTGACGCTGTGTTGTTTTCGCTGGATTACACTAGGCGCGGTAAACTTCGATATAGAAGACTTGAACTGGTTCACTGCGCCGAAGTGAAATTCTACCACCAGTGTTTCTTCTTTCCAGTTTGGAACTGCGCAGATTGCCTAGGTTTCAATAGAGATTTTTTGTGTGCTCCTCGTAAATTTTGAATTTACTTGTATGTTAAAATACTAGTAGGCCAAAGTCTGCGCAGCCTTGGCCGTAAATTTTTCTTGCGTACCTTTTAGTTGTCTATTTTCGGACCTATGTCGGCATCCTGGTTGAGAAGTGGAGAGGAGGATTCTCTTTCTCCAGGATTCCTTCGGCCAACCTCGTTACGGCCTGGTTAAAAGGGTGACGCTGAGCAAAAGTTCCATTCTAAACTAGGTTACTTCGACCGTTATGCAGATTATTATTATATCTAGGTGATAACCTGCGATTGCTGGCTATGTGCATACTTGCCTATTTGATTTGGGATGTAAAATTACTTGTACTTCCTCCGCGTCATCGAAATTGTCGCAGTTTGACTAGTGACTTGCCACTTGTTACTGACAACTCCATAAGCTAAACCATTCAAAACTTATTACACAGTATGATAGTCTGAAGACTAGAGTACCGTTCCAGGACAGTTGGACTGAGAGTTTTCATGCAGAGATGAAGTCCTCGTCGTCGCTGATGTCAATGGACGCAAAAATATCGTTCCGAAATATTTCAAGGAAGGTTGAAAGTTGGTCGCGCCTCATCTCAGACGCTTTGACTTTCTCCACAGGACAAGAGCTGCTATGTTTGTCGTCTGCTAGCTCTGGATAATTTCTACTTCACCACCAACGAAGCCTAGTAAGAATAAACGATCGTTGCGAGGTCGGTTGATTACCGTCGGCGGAACCACCTCGATCTTGAAATGAACTTTTTTTAGCCGTGGCATGCCCATATATTTTAGCTGTGTGGTCACAGCTCATGCAGGTAAGTGTACTATCATCCAGCGCGCCCTCTTTTTCAGCGTCACTGGTACGGCACCTGCGCGTGCATCACTAGCACTTCGTGTAGAGTCTACACCGTATACGCGTAGTACACGGCTCTTGCAGGTAAAATCATGTACTGAGTGTCTCAGCCAGAGCAACAAATTTTATCGCCGTTGCATGCATTTACTTTAGTTTGCTGACCCCTCGATGTTTCTCCGAGCGCTGCTACTTGTTCCACGAAGTCATTCTCACCCCAGCCAAGATAAAACAGTGATGAGGCTCGAGTGAATGGCCATAAGCACGAGAAATGTGCAGGCTGCAACTCCTGACTGATCTCAGCGAGTTGAAATTACCATCGCAGCGACATCAGCGAAGAAATTGCGTCTAGTTCAAAAATTTCAGATTCCAATAACAGAAAATAGAACTTTGCCGTCACCCTATACTGATGACTATTGCCTATGTCCGATTCCTTGCCTCTGGTACGAGTGCTGGTGAGTAAATACCCCGTTTTATGTCAAAAGTCAAACTGCGACAATTTCGATGACGCGGAGGAAGTAAAATAGATCGGATGAATAGTAAATGGATAGAAAATAGGAAATTCAAATCAGGTAAGATCATTGCCAATCTAACTTCACCTTGCATACAAAGCCTGACTCCTATAACTACATGACTGTGGCATAGGTGTAGTTCTCTGTTGAACAAGTGATCATACTTATGCATAAACGTCTCTTGACCACTGCTCCATCTGTTTGCCAGAAACACGAGGCTCCTTTGCCGCCATGTTTGAAACTTCAGCTGAGAGAGGAGTTGTGCACGGTTCAGTTGAGCCCACCAGTTAGATCGCTCACAGTTCTAGAGAAGAACCGCAGAACCCGAAAACGTCTGAATACTACCACTGAGGATTTTGATAACGTTTGATTCAGAAACAAAAATTGAACCAGGTCAGGCAAACTTAATGACATGCCACCAGAGCCACGAGGCACAAAACTCGAAGCGTCTTCGTCTAGAATGTCTTGCGAAATGACAGTGAGCGTGAAATGACTAGGTTTTTATAGCCTAGTGCTACGGTCGCACGTCTAGCGGTCCCAAGGTGCTGGCCATGCAGCCGTGGATAAGCCGTACACGCATGCATGCGCGCTAGCGCGCTGCGGCGATCTTTTAATTGCAGTTTGCAAAAAATGATGCGGCAATAGCAAAAAAAATGATGCGGCAATAGCAAAAAAGTGATGCGGCAATAGCAAAAAAAGGACTGCGGCAATATAGAAACCTGTGTTACGGCTCCTGTGCGACTTTGCATGTAATGCCCTGCGTGCGGTAAACAAGTGCCAATGTAACGCTTCATGGCATCACTGCGACCATAATATTGCCAGAACGGTAGTATAAGTGGGTTCCCCATAGGCCGTTGAAGTTTGACGTCACAGCTACTCTTGTTTCTACGTAAGCCTGGTAAGGTGCTCGGTATTAGATCTACCAACGCGTGGTAGCCGCGTGCTGTGCACGTGCACGACAGTCATTGTGTTGCAGTGCTGTCCGTTTTCGGATGTGCATGCGCGAGGAACTTACTTCTTTGGAACTGCTTCTTGCATGTGCTGTTTCGGATATTTCGTCTCCTGGCGTATTTTGCTTCGGCTCTGATGAGACCTCCTTTTACGGAATATTACTCAATGACAGTTGAGTTAACCAGTTCCCTTTGATTCATTTGCTTGTGTTGACTCTTTTTTCATTTACGAAAAGTGTGCTGATTTTAGGTGGAATACAATAAATAATGGAAAAGCTGACAGGATCTGTTGAGGATCCTTTGCGAGAATTCCAGGCCACTAGTGTTGAGGAGGTATTCACCTTCTGAATGATACTCGATGCTCATAAAGCTGAGGGCGGCGACAGTATTCCGGCATTCATCCTGAAGCATTGTGCAGCAGCCCTCGCCCCGTCGCTATCCATATTAATTAATGTATCCCTTTCGTCTGGCATTGTGCCCTTCTCCCCGAAGATTGCAAATGTTCGACCCCTATTTAAGTCCGGTGACAAGAACGCATCTCGCAATTACCGTCCCATATCTTTGCTGCCAATAGCATCGAAGATCTTGGAGAAGATAGTTCACAAACGCCTGTGTGACTTCTTACAAACCCATTCACTTTTGCCCGCTGTATCAACTGTATTGCGTTGGTTTGCAAGCTACTTCACGGACCATCGACATAGAGTAGTTCTGGCGAGTGGGCAGTGCTCGCGCCTAACTGCATACGGGTGTGGAGTCTCTCAGGGTAGTGTACTACTGGGTCCTTTGCTGTTTTCACTTATACCATGGACGTCCATAGCGTCACCAGCCCAGCACACTCCCAGCTGTTTGCGGATGACATCCTTCTTGACACCGCAAACGGATCCGTAGCAACCCTAAATCAAGTCTTATCAGTGGCTGTGTCAAGCTTGGCTGACTACCTACACGGGAAAGGCCTGGTTTTAAACCCTGACAAGACGCAGGTCTTAGCCATTGGAGGGTTAACGCCGTAGTACCCTGGAACTCAACGTTAACTGCAACGGGACGCCTCTCACCCAGACCACCACTGCTCGCTTTATGGGCCTACAGTTCGATTCCTGTCTTCGGTGGGAAACGCAGGTCTCCAGCATAGTACGTAAAACTTCGCAGAAGCTAACCACCCTGAGAACCATCCGCCCGTCGCTATCTGAACGCCAGGCACTCCTCTTCTATTCTGCCCTTATAAATCCTGACATGCCTAATGGATCAAACGCGTTCTTCTCAGCACTAAAGCCAGTAAAGGCTCAGCAGCGGCACCAGCTCACTGTCCTCGACAAGCGATGTGTTCGCTGCGTAGCCAATCTGCCCTTCCCGTCCCATACCACTCATATACACTCGCCTTGCACTGACCCCTGTAAATGAACGTGCCAAATGCAAACTCCGTTTTCTTATGCACTGTGTCCACACCAGCAGCATCAGCCCTCTTCTGAAAGATAGAGTAGCCCTCCAACCTCCCAGTAACACCCGTGGCAATGCCAATTGCAAATACGTTGTTCCGCTAACTCGGCGAACATCTGGCGACAGCCGACCATTGGTTTCTGCCGTGAAGCTTTGGAACACCCTGCCACAGGAACTCACGTCCACTCGTCGTCCAACCTCGTTTAAAGGATTGCTGAAAGAGTTTGTCTACGGTTAATATGGCCAAATAGCACCTCCCACTGGCATAGGTCCTCATCTTGCTATTTCTCTCTGATTGTTACTTCGTTCGAGCTTGACTTGTAATTACCGGTACAAATACTTCCTATTGACTATTTTCTCATTTTCATAAGTGCAGCTTAATCGAGCCACACTTTTTATTCTATCGCCATCATAATATTGGGCATCAATGCCCGTTTGGTTTGCGATGTAAAATAAAACTTCAAACAAACAAACAATGTATACATGTAACGCGTTTTATTGCTCGGTGGAGAATTTAGATGGCTGAGTTCTAAGACATCGTTCTCTAGAATAATTAGTGCTTTTCACTGGCAATAAACTATGGATTTCGACAATATACAGTCTGTACTGATGAGATCAACAAGGTGTGCAAAATTCCTCCAACAGCCAAAGTTTAAAGCAAGGCGTAAAACAAGCGTCATATTTGTGGCAAACAGATGAAGCGCTGGTCAAGGTACGGTTATGCATACATGTCGGTTTGACCTAGATCTGTAAATAAAATTAAGGCTGCATACATCACGCAACTGCATGTAAGTTTCCTGTTCGATATGTATGTTTATCCTAGTAGTAGTGTAGCAGGAATATTATAATCCAGAACCGATGTTCTCGCTCCACATACACCGACATAAGGACATGGACCCAGACCACAGAGGCAGGAGCACACAGAGTGAGGGTAGTAGGCCGTAGCCAGATGTAAACCGGAATGTAGAAGAAACTAGGAGTAACAACAGGGAGACAGACCCCAGGAGGAAAAGTGATTGCATTCACCTAACATAAATAAGTCAGGACAAGCACCACTTGGGACCGTCAAATTAATTTCTCTGGACCGAGCCAGCCGGGAAAAAACCCTCGCGCTGACGGACGCACGAATGAGGGAAAAAACCGGGTGTTTAACCCCAAGTGGTAATATGGCAGCATAAAACTGGCATAACATATCTACAGCCAAGAAAGAAAGGGAAGACGACGGGCAGACATGGAACGTCGGAGGGTGGGGACACTGGTGAGACACAAAAAACTGACTGAAGAGCTGTATTCGGAGTCTCCTGCTGAACGTCATGTGTGGTGGAAGTCGTGGAATCCTTGCCGCCAGACGTGTCCATGTCGACCTGCTGCACTGCTCCGTGGTAACTGTTTGGATCTCTAGGCTTGGCTTTCACACGCGGACGAGTGCCTCTTGTTCTTGCACCAATCTGTTGTCGAGATACTTGATCAGCACTGTCTATAGGAGCTGGAATTCTACAATTGCCTCGATAGCACTGCTGGACTATTCTAACTGCAGTATTCAGAGACACTCTGTGGCCAACTGAAATATCGACGGGTGTTGATCCACCTTTGTTGACGCTGGCTACTCCAATGATGCCGGTCTTGCCCTTTCCAATCACTGGAGCCGTGCCTCTGTTTTGGCAAAGGTGTTTGATATTGTCCTGCGGATGCCAAAAGCGTCAAAAAGACGCAAGTGTTAAACTTTCAACAGGGACAGATGATTATCACTGAGACCATATCCTAAGCTAAGTACTTTTCACTTGCTATCCCCTCCATCTCCGAAAATTTCGCTCAGATGCACGACAGGAATAATAATGAATTACAGCCAATACTGTGCGAAATGGGCATCATCACGGCAAAGATAAAGAAGTAGATGCGAGTATTCCTAACGAATGTTCCAGGGCAAGAACATAGAGAAGTCTTCACTTACTTCTCGGAATTGTCGCTCACTTCGGGCTTGAACCGCTGGAATATAAAGTGTTTTGGCTACACCAATGGTGGGCACGTCAGCCACAACTCCTAGATGGCTGGCTGAGCCACAGCCTCTGGGGTGCAAAATTCCACTGCCGTCCACCAAAAGCACCTGTGGCATCCACTCGGGGTGTTCCTTCTTAAGCGTCTCCAGCAACGTGACATAATGCTCGACTTCTCGATACGCCAAGAAGCCGGATTTGTATGGTACGGTTATTTTGACGGGAATCTTAAATGTATGCAGGTGTTGCATGGTACCGTAGTTATATAGCGATAGCGCAGCCACGGCCGTCTGGTTGTCGTTGCTACTGTACGAAATATCAAGTCCACCAATGATGTTAATTGACGACCTCAGGGTTGCTCCTGGGCAACCGAATCGATCCTCTTCGATGATACTACATCGGATATTCCGCTGAATCCTGTGTGAACCAGACATATAGAAACCAAATGGAAGAAATAACGAAGAAAAAACTGCATATGTATCACTGGGTGGAAGGGTTACAACATTAGAGTGGGTGTATGTGGGTCTGTTTCTTGTATGTATGTGTGTATGTAGCGAACCTTGGCAGCAGGATCAAGATCACGATGTACATGTATGTATGCAAGTATGTATGTATGTACTAAAGTATGTTTGTATGTATGTTTGTATTTATGTATGTATATATGTATACATAGGTACCTCCATAAGAGCACAATCTTCTGGCACAGATTACTTCTGTCTTTGGCGCTCATGAAACAAAGGCAACATTCGGTTGACGCTGCGTTGTTTTCGCTGGATTACACTAGGCGCGGTAAACTTCGATATAGAAGACTGGAACTGGTTTACTGTGCCGATATGAATTCCAACCACCAGTGTTTCTTCTTTCCAGTTTGGAACTGCGCAGGTTGCCTAGGTTTCAATAGAGAATTTTTGTGTGCTCCTCGTAAATTTTGAATTTACTTGTATGTTAAAATACTAGTAGGCCAAAGTCTGCGCAGCCTTGGGCGTAAAGTTTTCTTGCGTACCTTTTAGTTGGCTATTTTCAGACCTATATCGGCATCCTGGTTGAGCAGTGGAGAGGAGGATTCTCTTTCTCTAGGATTCCTTCGGCCGACCCCGTTACGGCCTGGTTAAAAGGGTGACGCTGAGCAAAAGTTCCATTCTAAACTAAGTTACTTTTACCGTTATGCAGATTATTATTATATCTAGGTGATAACCTGCGATTGCTGGCTATGTGCATACTTGCCTATTTGATTTGGGATGTAAAATTACTTGTAAAATAGATCGGATGAATAGTAAATGGATAGAAAATAGGAAATTCAAATCAGGTAAGATCATTGCCAATCTAACTTCACCTTGAAAGCTGCCTTTCATACAAAGCCTGACTCCTATAACTACATGACTGTAGCAGAGATTTGGTTTTCTGTAGAACAAGTGATCATACTTATGCATAAACGTACCTTGACCACTGCTCCATCTGTTTGCCAGAAACACGAGGCTCCTTTGCCGCCATGTTTGAAACTTCAGCTGAGAGAGGAGTTGTGCATGGTTCAGTTGAGCCCACCAATAAGATCGCTCACAGTTCTAGAGAAGAACCGCAGAACCCGAAAACGGATGAATACTACCACTGAGGATTTTGATAACGTTTGCTTCAGATGGACCAAACAAAAATTGAACCAGGTCAGGCAACCTCAATGACATGCCACCAGAGCCACGAGACACAAAACTCGAAGCGTCTTCGTCTAGAATGTCTTGCAAAATGACAGTGACAGTGAAATGACTAGCTTTTTATACCCTACTACTACTGTCGTGGACATAATGGTCGCACGTCTAGCGGTCCCAGAGCGCTGGCTATGCAGCCGTGGATTAGCGGTACACGCATGCATGCGCGCTAGCTAGCTATAGCTAGTATAAGTGGGTTCCCCACAGGCCGTTCAAGTTTGACGTGATTGATTTTATTTGGATTCGCGAGACCAAACGAGCAGGAGTGCTCAATAACAGGGTAGCGAATGGTTGAGTTGTGCTATGTAACAATGTAGTGTGTGCGTTGGGTGGTGGTCGAGGGGGGGGGGAGGTTAAGCTGCGGAGGCCCAATACAATGTAAGGGGATGGGAGGAGAGGAGGCCAGCGGGGAATCAAATTCAGAAGAGGGAGGAGAGAATAGCTGAAGTACACGGTTACTGTGCAAATTCAAATAAACCAAACAAACTGCAAAACAAGTACATATCTCACGAGAATAAAGAGAGTGACGTCACAGCTACTCTTGTTTCTACGTAAGGTGCTTTGTATAAGATGTACCAACGCGTGGTAACCGCGTGCTGTATAACAAGTATAACTATAAGTGGGTTCCCCATAGGCCTTTGAAGTTTGACGTCACAGCTTCTTGACAATGCGTAGTTACTTGGCCCGCCAAGTGCCAAGTGATGACAAACGAAAGTCGAGTCACCTAGTACCTGCGCTTGACGTGTTTCTACTTCTAGTACTTCTAGTGCCAGCAGCATGCAGTGAACACAGCTACAGCATCATTTTGACCGATGAGGAGCGCGCGAGCAAGATTATTAATTTTATAATAGCTACAAAGAGAACAAATTCTGCTGTCATCGCCACACTACAACAAAGTCATGAAGGTTTACCAAAATCGATTTTCTTGTCACAATCATCAGTGGAAAGCCGTGACTGAAGAGTAACCATGCTGAATCAATGATTAATATACATTCAATAATGTTTGAAGAAGGGCTGAGGCTTCCTGCAGCTTCATCTGTGAAAAGAATTCGGGTGGACACACCCATTCCCATAGCGCTGCACATCACTTCCGAACCAGTTCCGTTATTTTTACAACGTTTCGGCACTTGGCCATCGTCAGGTAATAGCAATGAATACCGTGGAAGCCACACAAGAGCAGTATATACGCAGAGTGTAGCGCCAAAAAAGATGCGAATTATGTCACCTAGTGTGCAGAAGGGTTGGGGGGACAGAGAGAGAAAAGGCGCAACTAGCACATCACGGAGGAGAAGCAACAGAAGGTAGCGCGCATTGTGCTCTGTGAATGGCGTTACGCAGAGTGTAGCGCCAAAAAATAAAAATGATGCGAGATGTGCACAGTTGCACCTTCTCTCTCCCCCCCCCCTCTGTATAGAGGTGACATAACTCGCATTATTACGACGGCCACCTAAGAACCCTCGGTCACAGCCATCGTTAGCACAATTGCCGTCGTCGGCAATAGTGCCTCCGTTACCCGTATCGAGAACCGTGGAGAACCGTGGAGATGGATAATGTGCACATCGTCACCACAACACAATGCACGACAACAGCACAGGAGAGTACGCCACAAGAACATCTGGCTCAAGACCAAAGTGGACGCTGCGATGAGGTGATGCCCCCATCGCCGTCGTTGCCGTTGCCTCCCCCGGAACCGCCACCTGCACCTGTCATCAGCGGTGCTGGGGCTTGGTCCGTGGGGTCGGTGGCACAGGTGAATATGGAAGAGGCAAGCACTGAACATGAACAAGGAGAAAGAAAGCTGAAGGGAACGGAATTCAACAGAGAAAACAACACGATCAACATTCAAAGACCTAGATGTTCAACGGCTAATTATTCAATGAATTATTACAGTACTGGATGTCAAGCACCGGCGAAGACACTGGGAACAGAAGATTTAACAACAACAGGAACAACAACAATGACAACAACAACAATGGTAACAAATTACCATCAAGATCAAAGGAGGAGTCAACGAACAGAGGTTAAGCAACATGAAGCGAGCCTGGGACCGATCGGTGTGGATGAGGAGAATGACACGGGGGACGACACTGAGGACGAGTTGGAAGATGAGACGGAGGACGAGGTTGCGGTTGGTGGAGACGAGGAATCGGATGGTGATTGTGATCGTAAGAAGTCTGCCGTTTTTCTTCATCTGTTGTCTCACCCTAAGTGTCTGCAGGTGTATGATGATTTTAGTTTTTCTGTTCTTTGTCGTGCACGGTACGCTAGTCAGTTGAAAGTACTTGAGGCTGTTTGTATTCGTTTGCATAAGCCTGATCTTTGTAAGCAGAAGAAACATGTAGTTGCGTTAAGATTGTTTTCGTAGGTGCACAGCATGATTGTTTGTCTCAATACACAGTTCTAGCGTTGTAATTAGTTCCTCACCCCTGTTGCACTTAGCTCTCACTTCACTTCTATTGTCTCACCTTCCCTCATTCTATTTTAGCACTTTGTTTTGTTCTCGTAACACATTATTGAATGTATATTAATCATTGATTTAGCATGGTTACTCTTCAGTCAGCTGTTTGTGTCTCTGTCACTCTGTCTCTGTATTTCTGTCTCTGTCTCTTTCTGTCTCTCTGTCTTTCTCTGTCTTTCTCTGTCTCTCTCTGTCTCTCTCTGTCTGTCTGTCTGTCTGTCTGTCTGTCTGTCTGTCTCTGTCTGTCTGTAGCTGTCTGTCTGTCTGTCTGTCTGTCTGTCTGTCTCTGTATCTGTCTCTGTCTCTCTCTCTCTCTGTCTCTCTCTGTCTCTCTCTCTCTCTCTCTCTCTCTCTCTTTCTCTCTCTCCCTCTCTCTCTCTCTCTCTCTCTCTCTCTCTCTCTCTCTCTCTCTCTCTCTCTCTCTCTCTCTCTCTCTATCTCTATCTCTCTCTCTCTCTTTCTCTGTCTCTGTCTCTGTCTCTCTCTCTCTCTCTCTCTCTCTCTCTCTCTCTCTCTCTCTCTCTCTCTCTCTATCTCTCTCTCTCTCTCTCTCAACGTTGATCTGCCCCTGTCCCTCTGCACATGCCCCTTCCCTCCTCACCGCCAACAGGCCAGCTCGTTGAAGATGGTACCGAATCCGGGTGGTTTCGGCGCAACCGGCATGGTCTGCATGCGAGCAGCCGCTCCGAGCCCGACCCCGGCCGGGCGGCCTCCTGGAAAGGGCTTACTGTTGCTCCTCTTCCCCTCCTTGGCCTCCACCCTTGCTGCGTGGTTTTGGGCCATCTGCAAGCGATTTAGCTGGTTGTGGGTCTAGCCAGAGCCATATGCTGACGCTTCTTCTATTCCCCTTGCAATATCTCCTTCTCCTTGTCGCTCTGCCTTCTGCCTTGCCTTGGCTAGAGGCTCCAACGCCTTGCTCAGCACGTGAATTGCTCCTCGTGGGCCTTGGCCTTCCAAAATCTCTTTTTCGCCGACGCCACCCTCTCGTCCTGTCTCTCACTCTTCATCTGCTTACTCTCCTTGCTCCTCTTGCTCTTCTTGCTGTTTCTCCTCTTGCTACTTCTACTCTTGCCACTTCTCCTGCTCCTGCTCCTCTCTGACTCACTCTCACTCTCACTGCTACTCCTACTCTCTCTCTTTCCTCTTACGACTCTCCGTCTTCTCCAACTTCCTCTCCCACGTCTCCAATCTCACAACCAGCTCTCTCATCCTCCTACTCTCCTCGCCATACCCTTCACTCTCACTACCACTACCACTCGTTGACACACTTCTCGACCTCGACATTCTTCTCTTAACCAAAACAACTTTCCACACTCTCACTCAACTCTCCCCACAAAGACAAAAGAGGCCCGACCCTGCACTCGTCACATCCTTTTATCCCACACCGTACTCCCTCATACCTGTTCCCGGGTGGACAGAGAGCACTACTTCTCTGCTCATTCTTATACTGTGACGTCAAACGCAGAGAAGTGACATCCATCGGCAGTAATTATTTACAAGCCCTCACTCTCGGGCTATAACACATGTATATTGTACTGTCATGTTTAGCAGAAAGTGAAAAAGGACACAGCTGCAGTAGCCTGCTGTAGGCAACAACGAGAGGGAGAGAAAGAGAGTGAGTATGCGGGTGATATACATGTACGCAGAAACAAACTGCACCGATGTGCTAGAAGTTACATGTACACGAGCGGATGGAAAGATGACCTATAGTTCCCACACTCAGACACACGGTTTTAGAAGAAAAGGCTGCTAAGAAATTGCAGGAAATGGTAGTATCCCCAGTAGAACACTTGTCCGCTATCGTTGCTACTTCAGTACATGAATAAGAGAAAATCTGTGAGTGCACATCCATATCCAGGGTATATGCAGATTTGCGTGCTTCTCTTGCAACGGGCGTATACATGTACATGTATGGCAGGGGCGTGCTCGGCCCCCCAACTAGGGGGGGGGGGGGGTGCACGGGAGCCGAGGGGAGCCCCCCCGGCAATTTTCTGCAATTTGCAACCTTTCTTGAATTTTAGAGCATATTTGCATACATTACAATTGCAATTACCCAGATTGAAAATTTTTTGGGGTGCACGTGCCCCCCGTGCCCATCGCCGAGCACGCGCCTGTATGGTGTGTGTGTGTGTGTGTGTGTTTGTGTGTGCGTACGAGTGTGTGTATAATTATGTGTGTGTGTGTAATCCCAGCAGAAGTTGCTATGGCCTCTGCTATAGCATCGCTATCATCGCCTCTCACAAGCGAAAAGGGACCTTACCCGTTTTTTTGGGCATTTTGAGTTAGCAGCGGATTCTTGTAAAGTTGTAGCCAGAGAACGTATGAATCAGGTAAAAAACGAATGAAAATCCATCAACATATAGCAAAGGTACGGACGTTTAAATCAACACTGTTTTCACCAAAACATCGCACATATTCACGAATAATCTTTGAAATGCGTAAATTGCAATAATTTGGCCATAGAAGCCTTACAGAAGCCTTCGAGTCACCAGCAGAAGGGCTGGAGGATACAGTATACACACACTACTGGGCAGTCGGCATAAGTTTCACTGTGATGGAATTTATAGTGCCAAGCGTGACGTCTGATGGGCCATCACGTCCTTCCGTACCACGCAGGCATGCCGCATTTTAGATCTAACAGCAAGAATAATATAATGTTCTGAGGCATGTAGCTTTGACACAGCACCAGACTCTAGCAATTATCAGGCTCAAAACGTGTGTTGCATGACGCAAGTTTGTCATTCCTCCGGCACAGGCGGACATAGCTCATCCTTGTAAGGGTCTGCCACAAACGGCCGGAT